>NW_026723567.1:0-5875 GCF_029784015.1 Lycium ferocissimum
TATATATATATATATATGAGTGAGATGGGGGATGGGGGCGGGATGGCTAGGGGATTTTTAAAGTCCCTCCTGGGGGGCGGGACAATGTATATATATATATTTTGCAACATATGGTGATTTTACTTCCCAGCCCTTTTCGGGGGGGGGACCCCTATATGTACACAGGGTTTTTAGATATTGACTCTGATATATGTTTTAAGGGGCGTTATTTTTTTAGTGGGTATATTTTTTTTTGAAATTTCCCTATTTTTATGGTCGTTATTGTATTTCTGTTTTCTACTGGGCTATTTTTCCCCCTTTTCTTGGGGGTGCGTTTCATGCCACGTCAGGATAGGGGGTGTTGTAGAAGATGTTCCATTTGGGTTTGGAAAACTCTTTCCCTGGATGTTCAAGTCGGTGTTTTTTCTTTGGTATCGGGTTATGTTAAGACTTTGGAGGGGGTGTGTATAAAAGAGTCTTGTAAGGGCTATATAACCCGAGATTTTCTTATTTACAATTTCTTGGGGATCTCTAGGGTTAGTTTTATTTGATTTTGGAGAAGAAAGGCTTTTTTTTTAAAAAATTTTCATTAGTCTTATGTCATGTTTTGGGGCCCCGGTAGGATGAGACCCGAGAGTCCTTGGCGGTGAATGGGGTCCCCATCCACCCCTCGGGTTAGGGTGTGACATCCCTTTATCCCCGGAAGGCGGATATAACCGTCTCTCGCCCGATGCACGCCTACACAGAGGAAAAAGAGGTCGAGAAGTGATCTTTCTAGACTGGCAGCTCTATCGCGCGATCAAGACGAGAAGGAAAGATGACATCTGGGATGTCTGTCAACCTACGTTTATATAGATGTCTTGCGCGACACACGGATAAACAAGACTGCGCTGAGACACGGTCGTAGACACTAGAGGATGAGCGCTGCGATCTGCCGCTTTTGACCAATGACCAGGTAGACGACCATGACTAGTGCCGAAATTTGGACACTTGTATACGAACATTGAATATGACACCCCCGTAAAAGCAAGCTATAGACTCACTTAACGTCATATATCATAATGAACACGACTCCAGGAGTCACAACTAACCAAAACATAACATAATATGCAAGCCGACAAGGCCCTTTCACTATATACGGGAATATCCAAAACTAACCATATCGATATAGCCTGACCAAACCTATATACAACCCACATGTCTACGGACCTCTAAGAGTATAATAGTGAAATATGACGGAATAGGGACCGCTGCACCTCGGATATGCATAAGTCTATATCAAAGGATACGACCAAAAGACTTAGGCTGCGGGACAATGGAGCTCTCGAAACAAACCGGCGGGAAGTCCCTGGCCGGAGGATCACCAAAAATGCGGTATGTCGTATTTGCGGGCATGAAACGCGGCCCGAAGAAAGGGGTCGTACGAAAAATGTCTTGAGTATATAAAGCATGAAATACAATAAAAAAAGATCATGACCGAATAAAAGATGACGGAGACAAGTATGATAATCAAAGATACCAACGCACACACGTGCCTTATGAGATAAGAGTCATGCATATCTATATAATATCCGTACCCGCCCATTATGGGACTCGGAATGAAGATCATATACATATATACCATACCCTACTCTTTAGTGAAGGTCTCGGTGAAATAATCATATATATATACCGTACCCGGTCCTACAGTGAGGGACTCGGTGAACAATGATAAAATCGCGCACAAATACATACTGGTCTCCGGACTCGGTGAAGTGATGTAATAACGCTATGCACGATTAGAATATCATGAGCAACCATATACAAATTAAATCATCATCTGAGACTCAATAGAATAATTAGAATAAAACAACACTGGAGAATCAAAGACAACTATCATGTCAAGTACCATTGAGAACTAGAATTCATTGAAATTATGTACGTTCATCGTCCGCTCGTTTTATGTAATTCATGCCAAAAAAAAAGGAAGGGATAGCTTTATATACCTTGAAGCGCGTCTATTCGTCTAAAATCTCGTCCAAGTTTATGTAATCTATAACAAGGCAATAATTACGCCACAATTAGATGAAAGTCATTTTTTTACTACTCATTGTAAGTTAACAAACAATCTAACGAAAAATAAACATTTCCCTTATTTTTCTTACTCCGTCACAACTCACCAACAACCCAAAATAATCACAACAATATCAACAACACACGAGAACCACGAAAATCATACCAAAACGGCCCAAAATATCATCACAAAACAGCCACGAAAATCATACAAACAAAATTTCAAAATATCATCACAAAACAACCACGAAAATCATATAAGACAGCCCCAAAATATCATCAACAACATCAACAACAGTACCAACCATTATTATACATCATAACTCAGCTGATTCCATCCATTTAATCCAACTAAAATAGCCCCCGATCCATAAATCTCAACAAAGCAACAAACGAGTTTATAACGCTATTTTCTCCGTTCTAATCCATTAAAACCCTAATTAAACTTATTAACAATGAAAAAGGGACCTTAATCTTACCTTAAGTAAGCATCAACCACGTCAACACTCCTCTTTTTGGCTGATTTTTAGCTCAAACGGAAGGCAACGCGACGCACAACGCTTTTCTCTTCATGAGCTTCGGGATTCGGGGCTCGGATTTTGATCAAAATGGCTTTCTTAGCCAAGAAGTTCTCTCCCTCTCTCTCTAATGTTTTGGAAGCTCCTACATGCAAATGACCAGCCCTCAAATGAATTTTCAATATATATTAACGTTAATGGGCCTCATGGGCCGAAATATACTCATGGGCCGAAGTGTAAATGCTTGGATCGGGTCTCAACTTGCTGCCCCGCCAGCGCAACTTGCATTGACCATAAATCCTTATCCCGATATCATTTTGACAAGAGATTTGTTGCGTTGGAAACTAGACTCGATGAACATCATTTTAGGCTTTTGAAACACCTTAAAACTCCTCATATACTAGGAGATATGCCTCCAACAATATGGGCTAAAAATCTGGTCCGAGATTTTATTGAAGTTGTTCCGATTCATTTCGTTTAGATTCGTTTAACTTCTAATCCTCTTCCAACCCTCATGTAACCTCTTATACAGACATATACATACTCATACACCTACATAAAAATCCATACACATGTCTCGAAGGGTTCGGAGAATCACAATAACCTTAAACATAACTAGAGAACTTACGAAGCTTTGACGAAACTCCAATCGCAAAAGTATATTCATATCTTTTGTCCATCTTCTATATCATTACTAATAATCTCAAATACTTTAAAAGGGAACTCACATTACCTCATATACGTACTCATAACACGATTTCAAATCCTTTAGGTTACCATGTCACCTCTGGATACTTAAGGCAACCATATATATAACGATATTCTTACTAACGCGATTAACTTTCCTTGAACTTTATTAACTCATTCATTCTTGTCTTAATTCAAGTAGCACGGACTCTTACGGGGTGTAACATATCCAATTCAAGTAATCACATTACACTAAGCCTTCAATATTCACCCCCATGTTCAACTTATATTAGCAACTTCATACCCATTATAGCACATTTACATATGATGCTTCTTCATTACCATTATTACCTTCCATAACAAGATTATATCCATATTATACTAGTAATCATGACTCAAGTTAGCTCACTACTTAAAAACATCACCAAAGTTACATTTAGACTTCATTTTCTACTTTCTTCTTCTACCCAAGTCTTTCAACCTCTCCATGGTCCAAAATCATGAAATGATCATAAAACTTACCTTTGATTGAGTAGAATAACCTTTGGATGGGAATACTTCACTTGAAGAAAAACCTAGCTTCAATCCATAAAGTTTTCTTGACCCTAGAAACCCTAAGAGCTTCCTTATACTTGATTCCCTTGGATTAATGATATGAGCCTTTGATTTCCTTGGATTCTTGTATATGAAATGCGTGGAATGTTAGAGCCTTGGAGAGAAGTGGAGAAGTGTGGAAAATGAAAATAATGAAGTGGGATCACATTTATATACTTGAAAATAACTCAGCCCGTCGGGTGTTATACGGATACTTATACGGTCCGTATAACATTTTACGGTCCGTATAAGTGACCGTGGTTCACAATCATGGAAAACATCTTCCTGTTGGGTGTTATACGGACCGTATAAGCGGTCGTATAACCCCACCTCTCGGAAATTGTTTCCATTGTTCGTTCGATCTCCAAACCATCTTGACACTTGTTCAACACTTCATTACCAATCTAAGGAGAGTTACTGTTACACCCCGGAAAATTTCGCGCTACCAAGGTCGTAGATAGCTTAGTATGGGCCTGAGGATGAGTAAAGTTATGCGAGGATTAAGGAGAAAAGTTGTATTATAATAGTGTAATAATGGTATATATATGATATGTGGAGATCATATGGGGTGAATTGGTTCATATGTCACCTGACGAAAAGCCCTCGTAGTTTTAAGCTAAGTGGGGCCCACACGCTGGAGTTTATTAAAGGACATATGAAGAGATATATGAGTAGTATATGGAAAGTTGAGCAAATCCTAAGAAGGACCCTTAAGCCAAATATGGGCATAAGCCCTCCAAAAGGACGATTTAAGGAAACATTTTCGGATGATCTGAATTGGAGGGGCCAAAACGATATTATAAGTTTGGAATTTGGAAAACCACCAAGAATGGAAGGTGTAGACAATTGAAAGATATTTCCAACCATAGGTCGTGGGCCCTCACAAGATATCGGGATCAAGAGTTATGACCTTTTGCCTGAACGAAGGCACGGGCCCGAGGAAAAATGCTGCGCGAACGCGCCCCGAAAGGCGGGCAGCCAACGCCGCCGAAGGAATTCTAAGTCGGTCCGTGCAGAACCGGGACCTCTATTTAAAAGGGAGACCCCTCTTTTTCGACCAAACACGCCAAAAACCTCCTCAAATATTCCAAATTTCTCTCAAAACCTTCCAATACCAACCTTTTTAGCTCCGAAACCGTATAATTCCCAAATTCCGATCCGGACGGTGTGTATAGTTGCAACTACAAAATTGTGTATTAACGCGTTGTGGCTTAAGATCAAGGTGGGAGAGTGAAGATATAGCATTCTTATCGAAATAAAGGTATGAATCTCTTGCTATTAACGTTAATCTTGGTTTATTTACGGAGGGAGGTCGTAAAATTGTTATAAAATGATTACGTGATGGAAATATGGGACAAACACCATATGGGATGTTTATGAAGTATTTTGGATTTGGAAATATTATGGTTACTATTGGTATTGTTGTGATTGTTGTTGGTTGTTGAATTGAGAACTTGGGCTAGGCATATAAGCGGGGGGAGAATCTTTGCCCAGTTTTGGAAATATAGAAATGGTTTGATTTGAAACTTGTTATAAGTGTGCGATAAAGAGGCTAAGTTAGTGTAAATCCTCTTAAATGTAGACTTGTGAGCTCGGACGAATAAGCGTAGCTAATAGGAGGTTGAACAGGTATGTTAAGGCTTGCACCTTTCTTTTTAAAGGCATGAATCTGATGTTATAATTTTATAAATGCTTCCATAACCTCTTGTTTTCAAAAGTTAAAAGCTTATGATTCCAAAGACATGACTCCTTTCCTAATGGTCCATAAATGTCTTTCCAAAATGCTCGTATTTTCCAAACCAAAGGTCTATGATTATGTGAGCTCTTACGATAACAACAACGATGAACATGTTTTCACAACGATATTGGTGATATCAAAGATGGGGAACATTTTTATCATGTTATGATGATGATGGTTTTATGGTTACCTTTGATAATGATGATTTGATGTTCAAATGTTCCAAGCCCTTGTTTTCTATGTGAATATGAGAATGATGAACCTTTCGACCCCCGATTTTATTCATTAAGCTTTTTTTCTAAAGACT
>NW_026723568.1:0-5942 GCF_029784015.1 Lycium ferocissimum
ATCTATGTATGTTTGTTTTGTCGTGATTTACCATGCGGTTCCGTTTCGGGGTCCGGGGGGCCACGCGCCCGTGCGTCCGCATACGTGTATACGTGTGTTCTACGATATATATTCCCGCCGCTCGATTTTGATATGGTATCTTATATCCGCGACCGCTTAAATTGGTATTTATTTTTACGCCTGCTCTCATTAATGATTATGACGTCTGAGCTATGATAAATTATGATGATTTGATATGAATATCCGTTTGGGTGCCCAAATAGGGCGCCAGTCACGGCCCCCGGGGCTGGGTCGTGACAGCGGCACCGAATGCGGATACAGGTATATGATCCTTTATTGTAATATTCTTATGTATGTGTAATTGTTTTGTGAATGTTGTTTGATAGCGGCGAGTAGGGATCCGAAAGCCGATAATTAGGTATCTACAAATAACGACGATCAAGGTATGTCTATTGCTATAGGGAATTTGGGTATCTGGAATGGGAAGTAGGCATGTCCGTAGGTGAGAAGTTAGTGTCGAGGGTTGGAGAGGGCTAGAATAGTAAGTGTGTTATGAGAGCGTTTGGAAATACATTGGCTTCAATTTACTCGAGATTATGTGATGAAAGTCATGTGATGAGGTGGATGCGATTATACCGGGGGGTAAAACATTGTATTTCATCGGAGTTCGAGGTTAAGCGTGTTCAAAGTGAGAGCAAATTCGGGATGGGTGACCACGGGGAGTTTTCTAGAGATCTTGCAAGTTCAGATGTAAGTGGCAAATGAGAAGCTAAGATTGCAGCATAATGTGTGATCGGAAAGTTGAAAGACGAGATCTATGCAAAGGAACAATAGAAGAGTTCGAATTCGAGATAAAGAGTATGATTGGCAGGTATGACTATGTGTTATGGTAATAACGGAAATCTTCCCCGAGGTCCTTGTACGACCTTATAAGACTAGTTGAACATTCGAGGACGAATGTTCACAAAGAGGGAAGGATGTTATATCCCTATTTGGAACGTTAGGACGATTCGGGTTGACTATGATAAGTTAGGGTAAGACCGTTCAGGATACGAAGTCGAGACGTTTGACCTTCGATTTTGTCGTAAGACCTAAGTGTGCATGAGTTTATTGGCATGGAAACATTTAGGAAAATTTGGGACCAAAAGTGAAATTTTGGAAGTTGAAAATTATTGGAAAAATGGGCCATGTGGCCGCCACCTCTGAGTGGGCCATGGCCACATGTATTGGCCATTAAGTGAAATAAAAAGATGACAAGGTCATCTTATCTCTTCATCTTCATCCTTAGAATTCTCAAGAAGCTTGGAGAAAAAGAAAGAGAGAAGAGAGAGGGGTATAGTGTTCGGCCAAGGAAAAAAAATATAGAAGATCAAAATCCTCTCCAAAAAAATATTTTCCTTAAGCTTTTCAACTCATTAGAAGGTGAAGAACAACAAGGAGTGGTTGTTGGAGTAGAAGAATCAAGTGAAGAAGGTAAGGACTAATCCTCTTTTCATGTATTATGAATGGTTTGTGTATGCTATGGTATGTAGAAAATAAATGGAATTCATGAAAATATGCATGTTGGTGTTGGGCCGTGTAGGTGTATATGTGTGGGAGTGATGAATTTGTTGCATGTAGCATGGTTTATGTGTGTTGTGGTATGTAAAAATGGATGAAAATCATGAAAACATGGATGTCAAAGTTGGTAGGTGTATATTAGTGTTGTAGCCGTGTGGTGTGTTGTGTAGTAGTAGTAATGGATTAATTGTATTTAGTATGTTTGAGTGTTGTTATGAAGTGTAGAAATGGATGGAAGTCATGGAAGTTGTGTAATGTTGATGTGGTAAAATGGACAATTTTGTATGTTAAAGAATGAACTTATGTTAGGTGGTATGTTAGTTGTGTCGTTGTGAATTCTATGTTGATAATGAGCTTGTGATAACTCAAGTGGATGTTGTAAATGTTATGGCCTAATTTGGAAGATTTTGTGTACTTAGTGTAATTTTTATATTTATGGAAATGACATGGTTAGAGTGTGGATTGTTGGAGTAAATCATGATTTGAAATCGAGGAATGCGTTAGAGTTGAGGTTCTCGGGTTTGGGGACAATTTCGGGTGGATTGGAGCATTTGTTGGATTGTTGGAAATATTGTGTGAATTGTTTAAAGAGTTCTTGAATATTGTTTGAATGGTTTTGGATTGGTAATTGAGTATGTGTTAGTTTGATTACATGTTGGTTTGTATGTATGTAGTTGTAGTGAGCATAATTGGAATGTTGTTGGAATGTGTGGAGAAGAATTTTTTTTAATGTTCGAATGCGTTTCGAATTGATTGTGGATATTATTGGAATGATTGTTGGTGTTGTTGTGTTGTTGAATTTGGCCGAGTTGAATTCAGGGGTTCGTCTATTTTTAGGGGAAGTCTTTGCCCAAATTTCTAGAATTATGTGTTAGTTTGGAAATGAGCTTCTAAATGCTTATGGTTGACGTTGGTATTTATTGATGTTATGTAGATTTTGGAGAATTCGAGATATAGGTTTGATTTGGATTAGCGTTGTGTGCGAGTGAGGTATGTAAAGCTTAACTCTTCTTTCTTTTGGTATGTCTTAGTTGTACATAGGCTACGATACGAGCCTCGAGGAAATTATATTCTCACAATCCGAGAATGTCTATGATTCTCTCGGTATTCGTACGTTGATGTGAGAAAATATTGGCTTTGATGTTTTTTGGAATAATTGATTTTTCTTGAAAATTGCATAAAAGTTTGGTTTTTTCAAAAGAGTTTTATTCTTAAACGATGTTGAAACTACGAACTGCCGTAACTTTCACAGAAAGGCTCGGATTACCTCGATATCATTGTGGGAGGTTGTATGGCGTGTGATGAGTATGTTTTTCATAGGCGGGCTCGGCTCGGGGTCGACACTCGTCCGTGGGTCCCGCGACCTTCCATTGTACATTTCGATGACGTTTGAAAGAGTTTGGTATGACGATTTTCCCGATTCCCAAGTATGGTCATTTTACTTACCTTTTGAATCTATGATAATGATTTTATGCATATGGTTACTCACGACTCGCTCGTGCGTTTTGTTGGTACATCTTTCATCGGATCCGGCGGTTCGTTGTCGTGCGCATTATGATACATTCCCGGTGTTATGCGTGATTATGGTTCACCGAGCCCCTCGCTAGAGGGCAGGTTCCGTTTATATTTGGTGTTATCTTGTGTTTGGCGTTATCTTTGTGTTATGATGTGTGATGGGGATATGGAGATTTGAAACCTTCTGGTGTTATGCTGTGTTATGGCGCCATCGACGGGCGGGCGACCATATTTTCTGTGCCCTATGCATGCTTTGTATTTTGAAAATAAACATTTGGCATTTTGGAAATGTACTTACTTTCGGTACTCGAGTGTGACTCGGTTGTTTATCGTATTTTTACGCTTTGCATACTCGCACATATTCCGTCTTTGACCCCGCTTTCTTCGGGGTCGCGTTTCATGCCCCAGTACGTACGCCCCAGCTTGGTGATCCGCCAGTTTAGGACACCTATCCTGCTGTGTTGGAGTGCTCCTTTTATCCCGGAGCCTACATCTTGGTATATACTCGTTCGTTGCATATGTGTGTGTGTGTGTGTTCAGGGGTACGGCGGGGCCCTGTCCCGTCATATGATTCTGTTAGTCTGTTTAGAGGTCTGTAGACGTATATGTGGGTTGTGTGCCTACCCTGTACAGATGGGTTTGTATGTTATATGCTTTGGGCCAATGCGCCATCTGATAGCCTTGTCGGCTTTCGATATATATATATATATATGGTTGAGTTTGAGATGTGTTTGAGACGGTTTGAAATAATTTGAGACAGCGTTTGATATTTGTATACGCGTAAGCCAGCTGTGTGTGATTCGGATTTGATAAGTGTGTTTGGGTGCCCAACTCGGGCACTAGTCACGGCCTACGGGGTTGGGTCGTGACACCTCCAAATTCAAGTTCCAATTTCTCCAAAATCTACATTTGGTCACATTTACCAAACATTAATTAGGGCATTTAAAAGTTGACTCTTAAAGTAACACTTCGTCTACCGAAATTTCGGCAGCATTTCTCCTATAAATACTCCATCCCACCAAGTTCAACTTGGCCAATTTCAATCAACAACAATCCCGGGAATTCAACCCGGCCAAACCATCAACAACAATTCCAACAATTATTCTAACAACACTTACAATATTCACAATGATTCCATGATACCCAAATCTTCAACAAGGATTTAACCACACATTTTTCTTGTTCTAGATTCATAAACCACATCCATAACCATGCACCAACTACACCATTCGTGCAACGTAAAGAATTCAAACTAATTTTATATCAACTTCTTCAACATTCTCATATCAATTACCATTTTGTTCCAAACTACCAAACTTACATTTTTCATCATGGAATCCATAATAACACAACTAAAATACCAAATAGAATTAAATCACCATGGCTTGCCAACTCACCTTCCCATTCGGCCCCAACAACTACATGCTTATCTTCATGCATTTTCATTCATTTCTATACATTGCAACAATAATCAACATACTACATGAAATTAATTCATCACTTCTATACACACTACCATACTCGGCCCTCACATCAACTTCCATATTTCCATGAATTCCATTCAATTTCACGTACCACAACATGCACAACTATCCAAAACATATGAAGAGAAGATTAAATACATACCTTTTTCTGCTTGACTTTTCATTCGGCTAGGGGCATATATTGCACAAATAAAAGATTGAATTGCTCCAACAACCACTCCATGTTTTAGAGGACCTTCCATTTGGTAGGAAAACTAGGAGGAAATAATTTATTTTGATCATCTTCCATGGCTCCCATTTTTGGAGCCATGGCCGAAAACTACTATGTCTCCCCTTTTTCTTTTTTTTTTTTTCTTTCTCCAATTTCTTGAATTAAAATGATGACCCCTTGTATATATATACATGTCTTCCACCACTTTTATATATTTATAATTAAGCCCTCAAATAAGAATATATAGTCACATGTCCCCCCTCCTTTCTTTTTTCTAGAGATTTCTTCTTTTTTCTTGAATTTGTTTCCTAACATAAAAGCGGACTTATTTTTTCCTTGCCATGTACACTTTGGTCCTCATATTTTCATCACATGGCCATAAAAGAGTGGGGCCCACATGTCACACTTGCAAGGCCAAATGGCCCCTTAATGAATTTTCTTGAACACTCTAGTCCTTCAAGAACTTTCTTGAACACCCTGTGAAATTCCCATTTTGCCCCTCGACTTTCCTAAATATTACCATTTTGCCCCTAGTCTTCCACAATATTTCCATACTAATAATAATCATAATTGATATTCATGACAACTCGTGCATTAAAATGATTTTTTGGAAATGATCTCGCCCTTAACTTTCCACGTCGACGTTGAAATTTCCAAACGTACAAAATACGGGCTATAACAATGATGTTTTGGGGAAGAGTTATAATGTCCCTTAGATTGTTAATGAAGTGTTAAACAAGTGTTAAGAAGGTTCCATAAGGATTGGAGATCGAACGAAGTGACGAGAAGCAAGTTCAGTGGACTGATGGGTTATACAGCCCATTATACGGACCGTATAAGTTATACGGACCGTATAATGGACCGGGCAGACCATCACGGTGAAGGTCCCTCGGCTTTGGTGGGATTATACGGTCGAGTTATACGGACCGTATAATGGATCGTATAATGGTCAGAAGAGGCGTTGAAGGGGCTGTTCACGGTCACTTATACGGACCGTATAAGTTATACGGACGTATAATTAATCCGGGGAGCATGTGACCGGGCGTATTCTTTGAGTTATTAAAGAGACCAAGTTCGTTATTTCGTTTCCACGTTTCACTCCTTACATCTAGAACTCTGCAGAACTTGTTCTCCCACGTAAATTCGGGAATATTGGTGATCAACTACATCGT
>NW_026723569.1:0-6081 GCF_029784015.1 Lycium ferocissimum
CATCCATCCATATTCCTTTCTCCCAAATTCATGCATTACACTAATAATTCACACATTAACAAGGCAATCCTCACAAATACAAAATCACATAAAATTCGCATAAATTTCGAAATCATCCCATAACTAACATAACATTGTTTTGAGTCATTAACTTGCATTTTTTCCTCGTAAAATCCATAACGACGATAACGAAAATACTAACGACGATTTGTTAATTCACAATTATACTAAAGGGGACCATTCGGCCAACACCACTTCCTCACATAGGGATGATTTTCATTCCTTTCTTCACACCACAACAATCAAAACATCTTTGATTAACACTAAAAAATTGCTTTCAACACAACATACACATGCACGGCTATACCCCCTATGCACGGCTCAACTTCAACTCAACTTTTATCACGAATTTCTTCCATTTTAGCATACTACAACACATATAAACCATTCATAACACATAAAACAAGATTAAAACTCACCTTTCTTCTTCATCTTCTCAACTTGCCTAAGGTTGGTAGATAGAGAAAACGAGTAAACTATTGGAATATGACTCCAATGCTTCCTTAACATTTCCATGACATTAAAATCATACACATCTTAAGTCTTTAAGACACACAAAACATATATATATATATATATATATATATATATATATATATATATATATATAGTCGTATCCGTATTCATATACATATTCATATCCATACATACCCGACCATGAAGGTTCGGTGGTTCACATACCCGCCACGACAATGCTCGGTGTCATACATACCCGGACTGTCGAGGCTCGGTGTTATCCATACCCAGCGTGGTGTGTGCCGATAGGTATCATACCCGACCATATAGCTCTCGGTGTTACATAATAGTCATACATACTTGGACACGTATACATAAGAGTCCATAAGTATCATCAACATCATTACCATCATCATTTTCATTACGTCTATCCTTGGAGGATCAACTATCATATAAAGGATGCAATGGAATCATGAAAGTATCGAGGAACATGAGCTTTAGTAACTTTAGAGATAGAACCATTTGGAGGACATTATGGAATTCATGAAAGGATATGTATAGCAAAGGAACCATGCCTTAATGAAAGAAGGGTTAGCCTTACATACCTCTTCGTCTTCTTAACTATTTAACGTTCACCATTGAAGCTTGAGCAATCTACATATAGAAGGATTCATACCGAGGTTAAGCCTTAATGATACTCTTAAACCCAAACTAGAACAATTCATGATCTAACGAAAATTGGGCAGCATTTCCCCTATTCCATCGACTTCCACTATACTACAATACAACTCCCAAACATCCATAATATCACAATCAAGTAATCACACTTCATTAAGCCTTCTAAATTCATCCTTATGTTCGATTTATGCCAACGACTCCACACCCATTTTAGCACATTTTCATATAACGCTTCTTCATCACCATTATTACCTTCCATAACATGATTATTTCCATATCATACTAAGAATCATGACTCAATATAGTTTACTACTCATAAACATCATAAAAGCTACATTTAGACTTCATTTTCTACTTTTGCTTCTACCCAAGTTTTGCTACAACCAAACATTCTCATTAACATGAAATAAGCATGGAAACTAACATTTTTATCCCATAGAAACAAGCTTTGGAGCAGCTATAAACTTGTGCAAAACCCCCGCCTACTGATACAAGTATTCTTGAAATCTACTAACCACTAAACCTTCTAACACATGAAAACTTGATTCTTGCTATTTGATCTTTGTAATCTCTTGGGTTTGGGTGTAATATGCTTAGAGAAGGGTTTTGGAGCTTTAAAGAGTGTAGAAGAAATATGGGAAATGAAAATGAGCATGGGTCGTCCGTTCTTATAAAATAAAAATGTGACCCTACCCGATTTATACGGCCTATTATATGGGCCGTATAATTTAAATGGTCCGTATAATTGGACCGTATACTCCCATCAGGGATCACCCTTCTCTGGACAAAATCTACGGGCTATTATACGGGCCATATAATTTATACGGTCCATACAAATGGCCGTATAACTGGAAAAATCTGAGTTTCGTTCTCGTCGACTCGTTTGACTTCCAATCCTCATGGAAGCTTCTTGACACTTGTATAGCACTTCATTAACCATACAATAGGCCCTGTAGTAGCCCTCGAGATATTTCTAAATAAATAGTAGCTCAATTATTGCGGAGACATTCCGAACCCGACTTTCATTTTCACTTCCCTCAACGAACTTAGGCTCATATATTCATATAACTTCAAACTCTTATGATATGCACTCTAAGCTATCTAATACCTTCCTTAATCTCGTAAGGGTCTCATAGTCACCTCAAGCTCACATTAGCCTATCCACAAGGCAACAAGTCCAAAAATTTTCGAGGTGTAACATTCCTCCCCCCTTAGGAACATTCGTCCTCGAATGTTAGGTTCTTGGGGATTCTATAAAAATTTCGCCAGAGTTTTCCCTATAATATGACACTACCATCCTGCACAGCAACCCAAAATACATCGCTTCACAGGGCTACAACAACAACAACAATAACCGTGGCCACACACAACTAGGAAAATATTACATACCTAAGGATAATGGCGTCTCTGCCTGAGTCTCCTCTGAAGGTGAAAATAAATGCGGTTACTTGAACTTCATGTCTTCTTCGGCTTCCCAAGTCATTTCCTCTCTATTATTATTTCTCCATAAAACTTTAACTGAAGCTACCTCTTTGGTTTTGAGTTTCCGTACCTGCCTATCTAAAATGGCAATGGGGACTTCTTCATAAGACATTTGTTTGGTAACTTGGACATCATCTAACATTCGAACTTAGGCTCATATATTATCACGACCCAACCGGAGGGCCGCGACGGGCACCCTGTGCTATCCCACCCGGGCACCTCTTAACATACTTTCACATCATATCTAGGTGAGCCACATAGCTAAATCATGCTTTTCATTCATCATCATTCTAATCTCATTGGGCAACAACACATCTATATTATCATTAACAACTATACCTATATAAATGTACATAAGCCGACAAGGCGATCAAAATAATATCCCAAAATATAGGCTGACAAGGCCAAACATATCTAACCATAGACACTTGTCTACGAGCCTCTAAGAAGAATACGTCATATCATATTAGCGGGACAGGACCCCGCTGTGCCCATAAATATGTACACAAATGAATCTATACCAAAAGCTACAGCTCTGAATGAAATGGAGCCCCGCTATGTAGTCCCTGAGAAAAATACAGCTATGCATCAAGTCTGTCTCCCTGGCCACCTGCGGGCATGATGCAGCGTCCACAAACAAATGGACGTCGACATTTAAGAATGTACTGAGTATGTAAAGCATGATTAATATCAATATGAATGCATAATAGATAACATATGAAATAGCATAAGATGGGAGATAATGGCATCATCGTCATAGCACTTACTTGCTTCCCATAGGGACATTCCATTTCTATTGCGTATCTGTGTACATATATCCATATCCATATTCATTTACCTTTTGTATGCGTTTCCGTATTCGTATTCATATTTCCATTCATACTCCTATTCATATCATATACATAGCCTTTACTTGGCATTTACATATACGTAGCATATTCGTACTCATATTGATGTCATATACATAGCAGTTATATAGCATACCCAACCACGAAGGTTCGGTGTTTCACATACCTGGCCCTACCAAGGCTCAGGGTTATCCGTACCCTACTGCAGTGGTACGCGCGCATCGTCATATATAGATATATATACATACTCACTATATTCTACCCGGCCACATAAGCTCGAGGTTCACAATAGCCACTAATGGGCACATATATATATATAAGCTCATAAATATCTTTAGCCTTTTTACTATCGTCATTCATTATATTCTATCCTTGGAGGATTACTCGTCGTATAAGGAACTTAGTATAATCGTATCATATCGAGAATCATAAGCTCAGTAGCTTTTAGAGATAGGATCATTAGAGAATATCATAGGCTCATAGAAGGATAGATATTTGGCCAAAGAACCATGCCTTATGAAAGAAGGGTTAGCCTTACATACCTTTCCGTGCAACTATTCTATCACTTGTACGTGCTTCTTCAAGGCTCACGTTCTACCTTCATTAGAGTGCATACTAACATTAGAGAATGGATAGCTTAGCATTCATGACTAAAGCTAGGGAAAATTGGACAGCATCTCCTTTGTTTATATAAATTCCTCCATATCATATATCAACTCCCAAACATCAATAATAATATTCACAATATCATTACAATAGCCTTTATTCAACTACATTATCCTTACTTCTCAATTCACTTCAAATCATCCATAACCATAGACATATCACAATATTACGTTCATTCACATACAATGTCGATTCCATACTCTCAATATCATTTATAACATGATCATATTCATAATGTATAAAGAATTATGACTCATTCCAAATATTTACTCAAAAGTGACACTATTCCCACATTTATGACCCATTTCCTATTTCCTCATATAATCCAAGTGTTTCAACTTTCAAATACTTTAAACAACAAGGAAATGTCATAAAAATTACCTTAGATGGTGTAGGATTGAACCTTGGGTGCGAATACCTCACTTGAGCAAAACCCTAGTTTTTCCTTCACTTGGATTCCTTGTTTTTGATGAACTTTAATGGGTTTTCTTACTTTTGATTCACTTGGTTTGATGATAAGGACCTTTGATTTCCCTTGGATTCTTGTTCATGAATTGAATGTAATGCTCTAGAGACTTTAGAGAGAGGTGGGGAAGTGTTGAAATGAAATAATGAAGTTGGGATCACATTTAAAGACTTGGAATATTTCAGCCCGTCGGGAGTTCCACGGTCCGTGGAACATGGTGTGGTCCGTGGTTCTGGCCGTGGTTCACCACCAGCCAGCCACCATCTCTGCTGGCAGTTCCACAGACCCTTCCATGATCCGTACAGGGTTTCACGGTCCGTGAAAGTGGCCGTGAAACCCACAGCTTCTCCGAAGTTGTTCCCGTCGTCCCGTTTGATCTCCAATCCTTATGGAACCTTCTTAACACTTGTTTATCACTTCATTAGCAATCTAAGGGGCATTATAACTCTTTCCCAAAACATCATTAAGCTGTCATCAACTTGTTACTCATAATTCTTGTCCGATACTTATCGTATACCTTGCCTTCTCTTGGCAACTTTCTCATCTAACATCGAATGTCTTTGAAATCTTACTTAAGGTCATCAAATGCTATTTCTTACTTATGGAAATACCATACTCTTCGTGCTCTTCGTTAGTCTATTCACTGTGCTTCAACGAAAATTTTTCCGAGGTGTAACATATATTCATATAACTTCAAACTCTTATGATATGCACTCTAAGCTATCTAATACCTTTCTTAATCTCGTAAGGGTCTTATAGTCACCTCAAGCTCACATTAGCCTATCCACAAGGCAACAAGTCCAAATTTTTTTGAGGAGTAACATTTACCCTTATTCTTCTTAGTACAACCAAGCCATTTTACGCGAAGTTACTCATCGTTATCCTTCTCCATTTCCACTACCAGCCTTTAATTCCTCATGTAAGTCTATCTAGTTCCACCTTACTTGCAACGTGACTTTAATTTCCTTTACCTCCTAGATCTTCTGTACCTAAATTCTCATATCATCTATAAGCTTTTGCTCCCATGTTGTCATACTCAATCTTCTTCTTTGTACCTTTCGTAGCATCTTTGTCTTGGAAATTTGGGTAAGACTCTTCTTGGAATTTTATCTCCCAACCTTATCCCTTTTGTGGTGGTTCCCGATTCCTTTTTATTGCTATCTTTCCAACTTCTAACAAAGCATACTCCTAATCTAATAATTGTTTGTCTCATCTTCCCCCCTTAGGGTGTTAGCCCATTATTCTATGCTTAACATCCCATTAGTTCTCCTTTTTCTTACAAGTACATTCTCTCAGTGAATCCACAACTAATCTTAGTCGTGACTATTCACCGTCTAAATTTATCTAGTCGGTTGCACATATTTGTAACGAGTCACATATTCTCGTAGACGTACTGGCCCTAGATGGGGCCTAATCTTTCATCGA
>NW_026723570.1:0-5563 GCF_029784015.1 Lycium ferocissimum
CATCATTTTTTTCCCTCTTACTTATCGTTTCCCTTTTTGCCTTAATATATCCTTTCATCCAACTCTAAAAAATTTTTTAAATCTCTCTTAATATCACCCCTCCGTTCCAAATTCCCTATTCCCCACCCTTTACACCTCCTTTTACTATTATCACTCATTCCCAGTAACTTATTCCAAAAAGGAGCCATATTTCCCCTTTTCCAACTCCCATTGTTGCTATTAACACGATTTTTTTTTTTTTCAAAAAATTTCCCAAACTTACATTTCATTCTCGATTATTTCTGGGAAACCCAGTTTCCCCTTTTTTTTACTACCCCACCCTAGGAAATAAAAAGGTTTCACATTCATCATCATATAAATATATACATCATATCATATCGTATCGTACCCAAAACCCCAAAAAAGCTCCAATATTCATAAAAGCCCAAAAATAATGAATTTACCTCTAGCTCAAATGTTAAACTTTTACACTTTTTGCTACTTTCCCTTTTCAATTTTTCACTTGTATTTCCTCGTACTTCAAATTTTCCCCGACATTTTCTCTCATATTTTACTTCCCCCGCGTGCTTGTAATTTCCAAAACGGCCGCCCCCCTTCGTCGATGTCGTTCTTCCGCCATAATAAAAGGTTAGTATCAAAACCCCATTTCCTACGATTTGGCTTAGGACATCTAAGAGGGAAAGGGGAGAACCCCCCCAGATGCCCCGTAGCCCCCCTTTTTAAAATGTGGCCCAAAACCCCCTAAAAGGACCTCCTAACCCTTTTTGGGCAACCCCCGGGACAAACCTCAAACCAATTTGTCACCCCCTTAACCCAACAGGGGGAGGGCCCCCGCCCCCACCAGGGGAGCAAACCCCGCCGACTTCGACACTCGTAATCAAGGGCCCCCATAGCATAACATAAGTACATAAGGGAAAAATTTTGCCAACATGTTTTTTTCCACGAATCAAAAAATCGGGAAATGTAAAAATTATAATACAATGCTTTTAAAAACATGACATAGCCGCTTACAAAACCCACATCTTATACCCATGACACTATCTGAAAGTCTCTAACATAAACGCCCCATAGCATATACTCCCGCACTGGAGAAAGGGGAGCTCGCCCCCCCCCGGAACATCTTCTAAATATCTTCACTACCCGGGTTCCCCCGGGGAAAAACCCAAAAACCCCGAAGGGGGGAGGGAATATGTCGATATAAAGAGAAATGTAGTAAGCGGGATCTACCGAAGTAAAGAGTACAAAAGATCATAAGACCTTTCGGAAACATTTATCATGCATATAAAAAACATATAATCATCATATATACATATAGCTTGTCCCCCCAGGAGGGCCCGGGTGGGAAAAACTGTCATCATATCATCGTACATATATAACCTGCCCCCAGGGGGGACTGGAGAAAAATCATACATAATCATGTAGCATGTCTATATACAATATATACATCCCGCCCCGGGCCCCAGGAGGCCCCCTAAAAAAGTTCCGCCCCGTACAAGGGACTCGTAAAAATCATAGCATTTACCTTTCCCCCTTTGGGACTCCACCCCCGGGGACTGCGTCCCCCCCCCCGGAGGACTCGATGAACAATGCAAGGTTGCACGAAACGTACCGCCGGGGCCCCTTGAATGACATATTGCGCAGACGTTAATAAAAAACCATAGCCCTAAATCATTCTATGATCAAAAAGTAATCAAATCGGGTATTCGAAAGTGGGACAAGGGTCATATCCTCTTTCACATTACTCAAACATATCATATGTCAAGATACGGTCGGGATAATACCATACATCAAATCAATCCGGCCCCCTGGAAATTTCCATTATTCACTTAATTTTTAAAACAAATCGGCGATCCGAGCCTTTCTGTGAAAGTTACGAACGTTTGTAGTGTTATACCCCAATTTCTTTTGAGCGGACACATTTTCCCTCAAACTTTGAAACACGTTTTATACATAATTTAAACTCCTTTGAAAAATTATTTCGTTTTTTTGGCGCCGATTATTCGCAAGGAGGGGGGCCCACACATTGAGTTTTTTTTGGGGACATGTGACAATTTATACAATACAATGCGAAGCTAAACAAACTCAGAAAGGACCTTAGCCAAATAAAAGTGGAAGTCCCCCAAAAAATATTTTTTAATTTTCGGGGATCGACTTCGAGGGCAGAAACGGTATTAAAGTTTAGAATTTGGAAACATACCAAAAAAGGGTTTTAAAATTGAATTAGCTTTCCAACCATAGGCGGGCCCAAAAGGTGAGTCGGGACAATGAGATAGGACGTTTTAAGGCGGAAAGGTCGAGGCTAGGCCAACGGGCCCAAGGGGGTTAGCCCATGACCCATGTTTATTTAAGTGATAAATCAGCCTTTTCTACTCATTTTCAGAAAAAAACACCCAAAAAATTTTGGAGAAAAAGAGAGAAAGAGTTTAGAGAAAAAAGATAAATTTTTGACCAAAATCACCCCAACCCCAAACCCCCTGAAGAAAAAGTGTTTACGTTGCGTTGCCTCCAATTTGAGCTAAAAATCACCAAAAGAATGGACGGGTCTTCACACTTGAGGTTTTTAAAGGTTCCCTGTTAATAAGTTTATTTAGAGTTCTCCCAAAACTAGAAGGGAAAAAAATAGTGTGATAAATTCATTTGTTGGCTTTTAATCAGGAATGAGATTTGAAGAGAATTTTGAATGAAAAGAATGTATTCAACTTGTAGAATGTGGAGGATGTTTTTGATGTTTTATTTAATTTTGACTTCGTTACAAAAAAAAAAAATTATGAAATAGTTATATCGCGTGTTGGTTGGAAAATTTGGAAAATAATGTGGGCTATTCTATGGAATATTTTGGACCAAATATTATGTTTTTGGGATTGTTGATAATGATTTGGCCCAGTTAAATTCTCGAGGATGTCCAATTTTTAGGGGGGTTTAAATTTCTAGAAAAAAATAAAGGCTTTGGGAAATTTGGGGGCTTCGATGTTTATGGCTTTTGTGCCTCCGATGTTTTTGAATCGGAGAAGTCGGGCTTGAGTTGGATTAGCTTTGGCGATCGGGATGTAAGGCTTACTTTTTTCCCCTTGGCTGCTTAGACGTACTGGTATGACATGACTGTTTTGGGGGTAATTCCGCTCTTCGTTCCGAGTATTGTATGATCCAATCTCTAATGTGACACACTTCATATAGTCCTTAAGTCTTATGTTTTTTGGGGTTTAAATAGTGAATAAAGGATTTTGTTCCTAAAAAATTTTAAGTCTAAAAACGTCCCCAACTTTTTTAAACAAAACCATTACCCATAGTTGAAATGATCCTCTCGTACAATGACTTAAGTTTAAGGGGCCGAATGATTTGATATCACTATGGCCTCATTATACTTTGATATACTTATGAATAAGTGTGTTTCCAGACCCTCCGAAAGCTATTTGATAGACTATTGTCCGATTTTTAAATGATGATTCATGTTGACTACTTCTGAGTCTTTGAAAAAATGTGATATAGCCACACCCCCTGTCATAATTATTTCCCTTTTCCTCCGGGGGCATGTATTCGAGCACCCATTGCATTATTCCCGCCCCTCCCCGAGGGCCCGGGGAGTTATATTTTTCCCCTTGCTAGGGGGGGCATGTTATAGTAAAGATATGGGAGAGGGGGCGGGATGGCATTAGACCTTTTTCCCCCTCCCTCACCGAGGGGCGGGGGACGTTAACCCCATGCATAGTTAGATTTTGATTTACCGCGTCCCCTTGAGGGCGGGCACGTTACATGAATTTTTAAAGTGTGTTATGATTTTTCCACCGCGTCCCTCCCCGAGGGGCACGTTATATGTTCAATGATGATTTTTTGACAGAATGCGTAATACATGTTTTCAAAGGCAAGTTTTATGATTTTTCTCCTTTCGATGTCCCGCACTACGTGTTGCTTTTCATACCACTATTCCCTCGACCCCCTTTTTCGGGGGGGCCCTTTCTGCCGCGGGAACCGAAGTGAAGACTTTGTGGGGGCATTCCCGGGGGTCGGGACTCCCTTCCCGGGGCGCTACCCACGAATTTTGGACAGTTTGTATATGTTAGAACTTTCCCGTGTTTTGGGTAAAAACGTCTTAGGCGGCTATGTCCCCGGGGCGATTTGTTCTTTTATTATAAGTCCATATTGTTTTATATGTTCCGTTTTCATTGATTCGAGAAAGGAAAAAAAGTACACTATTCTCCCAAAAAATTTTTATTAGGGATTTGTGTTAACCCAGGCCCCTTGATTAAAGAACTATGGGCAGGGGTTTGCTCGGCCCCAAAAAGGGTCGGTGCCCATCATGCCCAAGGAAATTAGGGGGACATTAGTTTCAACCGTTTTGGGAAAAAAACTCTTTTTAAAACAAAATTGTGCAATTTTTGAAATTTAATTATACGAAAAGGGCATACGGCCAGATTTGACCACATTAAGAATACGGATATCAAAAGCCAATAAGATTCATAAACATGCTCGGATCACAAAAGAGTTCCTCGAATTGGGTTTAAACTTATTTTCAACTAAGACATGCCAAAAAAGAAGGGGGAGTTTACATACCTTCCCCCTTCCCTAAGTCAAGAACTTACGTCTGACTTCACGATCACAATAATGTCATTAAATATCAACCATTAGCCATAAACACTTAAGAATCCAATTTCCAAACAAACTTCGTCTATAAAAATTTTGGGAAAATTCCCCTTAAATCCATCAACCCCCGGAAAATTCCCCCTGGGCCCAAAACTTCAACAACAATAAACCAATAAACAACTCAATAATCAATTTCAAAAACATTTTTATTAAAACTCCTTTCCACAATTCAACAACATTCTATTTTCATCCAATTCAACTTTCTCATTCAAGGAACATCAATGCTTTTATTCCAATACTAATCCCAGGTCATCCAAACACCCCCTTTAAGAACACTTTGGACAATCCATAAAATATTCAAATCAGCCCATCCCATACACAAAGGGGAAACCCCAAACCTTCTAAGTGCAAAAAAAACAACAACACATTTTTTTTTTCTAAACTCATAAACTACATCAACAATCCACATTTAAACATTATTTCCATAGATTCAAAAAAAAATATTAAAACCATTAGCTTCCAAATCAGCCCCAACCATTAGAACTTCAACTTGAACAATCAAACCTTATTTTACATCATAATATCAAAAACATCAACTAAAACACTAAATAACCTTGTTATCTTTTCACACTGACCCATACATTCGGGAAGTTCAACTTATATAATTCCATGAAGTTCTTATCCACACATTCTTCCACATGCCCTACCATAATACACAATCCAACATGCTAAATAGATTTGTTCTTTACTCCTACATGATCTCCATATGCACCCCCACAAATCCCCAACTTCATGAATTCCATTCATTTCCACACTCCACAAAAATACAAACCATGCCTAACATAGAAAGAAGAGATTAACTTTCCTTTCTCCACTTCCCAAACCTCTCTCTCCGGGGAAAGTTTTCCTTTGTAAAACAAAGGTTTCTCTTCCAACAACTACTTCACGTGATGAGAACCTTCTATTTAGTGGGGGAGAATTTATT
>NW_026723571.1:0-6343 GCF_029784015.1 Lycium ferocissimum
ACCAAAAAAAGATCTCCCCGTTCTTCTCATTTTCCCAAACTCCATTTATGAACAACAACAACTAGAACAATCCTGCAAGTATATACATCAATAACAACATACCATGTAGTAACAACAAGTCATAAACATTTCACGACGTGCGACAAGCCCAAATACCATTATCCAACACACTTCTCTAATTTTTCTTTCCTTCAAAATACATATCAATGACAACAACATCAATATGTATAGGTATAAACAATTTCCAGCCACGAAACACAACCCCGAAAATATACGGCAAAATGGACCCATTACAACAATGACAATAACTTATTCGATTTTCGCAATTAATTTCGTAGTTCCCATCTCAAAATTTAGCTATGATCGGGATGAACTTAAATATATCAAGAATAGGAGAATTCTTACCTTATATGCCAGGAACTACCCTTCTTCAATCTTACTTTACTTTGAAGAAAGCCCGGATTCAACAACATGACAAAATGGAATAATGAGATTGAAGCGGTGAGCGAAACCCATAACAAAGTTGGTTAATGTTACCGTGTACGTATATTCATTGAATAACGTTGAAGTATGTGTATTTACACACTGAAATACGTTGCTGCCTCCAGAATTTCAATTTAAGCAACCACAATTCTTATGCGAACTTGTATCCATTCCAAATGATAATTATAGTACACAAAGATGATTATGTATTTCTCCACTATATGGAATATTGGGCCCACTTGTCTTTTTGTAACTTTGGACAATTTTTTATTGCAAAAGATGCCACCAACAACTAATTAAAGGTTAGTCACAATATGCTATTTTCCCATGCAGCACGTAGAAGTGTTTTACAACACTTATCCATTAATTAATTAATGCTACACTCCACATTGTAACGACCCATTCCATTGTTACTGTGAATCCCAAAATATTCAAAACGCTGGATCCTGGATACATGCTTGAAACTCCCCTTGCAATTTGGAAACTGTTAACTTGATCGGCAAATCGTATGAGTTGCGTGTAAAGAATTGGATCCGGGTCCCACAGGCCCCGGAAGCCGCTACAGCACTCTAGCTACCACGGCGGTGGCGCCAACGCGGTGGCATGGAAATTGTAAAAGCAGTATATTAAGGAATTCCCATAGGCCCCAGCGGTACCTTTGGCACCGAAGCAAACATCACGGAGTGGTGATGCGACGACCAAAGAAGCATGCAGTAGTGACTCCACCTATTTAAGTGATATTTTGGGATTTGACTTCATTTTACCAAACCCTAAAGCATCTAGCCGCCCATGAGGCATTTTTGGAGCAAACCTTGATGTTCTCTTGGAAGAAGTAATACCTCTAACTTTCCCCATTCTTCTGCCTCATTAAAGATTCTTATCAAGAACCCCTCATCTAGAACCCACTAGAATGGGTATCACAATCTCTTAAGTTCCAGAAAGATGAATTCATTGTTCTTCTTGATATAAATCCTTGGGTTATTTTCCCCTTGTTCATTATCCTAACATGGTTCTTAATCTAATCCTTCATGTCCTCTATTGAAACACAAATAGGTCTCTACTATGGATCTTTAAAATGGGTTTCTTGAAGATAAGCCTAAAATGGCAACTTGACCTAGCTAGTGGCTTAGAATATTGTCATGATGTCATAAATGAAGGTTGATTGATTAATTAGCTTTGTAAAAGTGAATCTAAAGCTAGAATAAATTCCATATCTACCTTATCAATTTTGAAGTCCTTGATAAGCACCCTAATGGTAAATTCTACTCTTGGGTCTCGTGGGTGTCTCCAAGCTTTTCGTGTGGATTACGAGATGGTGAGCAATTTGAAGGATCAACGGATGTTCGTGGCACCCGCTCGGCCATGAGGTAGGTTATGGCTTCCCTTCAGTAGACTTCAGTTAGTTTCCCGTATCGTTGTGTTAGAAGGAACGGAGAATGCATGTGTAGAAAATCGGAGAATTGGGATGGAATTCTAGGTTGGTATTGTTGTGTGACTTGTTTGTTTGGGCTTTTGGCCTGTAGATTCTTTAGGTGTTGATGTGGTTTTCTTAATTATCGGTGGATTCATGTGCATTGGGAGTAGTGGACGAAACCTATCTTGTGTCTAATGATGAAACTTCCTATAATACGTGATTACTTGAGTTATGTTATTTATAGTGAATCTAACCGCTAAATGAGAGAATAAAATGTACCCACGGTTGTGATTTGGTTCTAAATTAGGTGTGATGAATGACTTTGAGGGTAGGGTGAGATCCTTGTCCTAAGCCAATAAGCTGATGTAAGGAAGTGGTAATGACGTATATCGACTAATTGATCTATTATGCGTAGGGACTAGCCACTCCTTTATGTGTACTTCAATTGTTCTATTGTACTGGCTTGATGCCATGAGTAGTTGGTAGATAGTGAATTCTATGTTATCATCTTGATTGGGATAGAATTGACATAGCTGTTGTTGGTATTTGTACTTAGATATGTTTTTGGCGTACCCACTGTTGGTACATGTGACATTGATATGTTGTTAGCATACCACTGTTGGTATTGTGATATGATACAATGCTGGCGTACCCCATTGTTGGTACTTGTGATATTGAACCCGATCGTTGATGATTAATATACGCACTGCACGCATTCTCTCACATTCATGATGCATGGCCGATACCCGGTGATGATCCGGTATCGTTGATTGAGTGAAACTAATATTTGATAAACTCTTTTACTTGAGTGATTGTTAAAAGGCCGATGTCCGAAGATCCATTCCGGAATCGTTGATTGTATGAAAAATCGATATTTGATAAACTCTTTTACTTGAGTGATTGTGAGAAGGCTTATGTCCGAGGTTTAATTCCAGAATAGTTGATTGTGTGAAACTGATATTTGACAGACTCTTTTTACTTGTGTGATTGTGAGATGGCCGATCTCCGATGATCTATTCCTGCATCATTGTTGCATGGTCGATTCTGCTGATATCCTGAAATTAGTGTTAGTGCATGGACTTCGCGCGTCCCCAGGGTGGTGCATGTGAGAATCTCCCAGTGGGCAAAGATCCGAGGTCCCGTCTGTCTGTTGAGTAAAGATTCGGGAAGGGTGGCACTTAGAATTCGCAAGTCATGCTGGGTTGTTCTACTGAGACGTCGATATTTCCGTCCGGAGTACATGTGTACACCTCATTTGCATGGAATTGCATTTCATTCATACACTATTGCATTGCATTGAGTTACGGATTGATTCTGAGATGTTTTGGTGTTATACTTGTGATGTTGGATTCGGGCGTGATTTATGTATACTTGGCACCTTTGGGAATTAGATGCTTTACTTAGGTAATGATGGGTGTTTGGGTCTGGATTCGTTGTTTGCACTTGATGAAGTAGCCATAGATCGTCCGGAATATTTAGTTATATGTTCAGTCTCTATGTGCCGTTGGATAATGGGTGTCCTAGTGATGAGTTGACCACTTGGCTAAAATGAATGATTTAATGATATGGGAGTTGCGAGATTGTTATGAGTCTGACTGGTGATTATTGAAGTGAAGTTAATGATTAAAGGGTATTGTTGTACATTGTGTGGTAGATAGACGCATGAATTGGTAGAGTTGTTATCATGTTTGTCTATGAATTCTTTACTGATATGTGTTACTAACCATTGTCGGCCTATGATACTTACTCCGCACGCATGGATTGTACTGATATTGCACTTGCTACACTCTTTTTGGGGTGTAGATTGTTTCAGTTATTCGATTGATATGAAGCGGAACGTGCGGTGCCTATCTGGAAGGCCTCCTCCCACTTCATCCCGGGATGGAGGTTGAGTCTTAGAATGTAGTGGCATTCTGAGTCATTAGTCACTCTTGTACTAGTCTAGACCAGGTCATGGGAAATTGTATCAAGTCTGTAATCATGTATTGTTATGTAATCATTTCGGAGTTAACCGAGTATATTATGGAGTTACCACATTTGTGTTGCTAATTATGTAATGCCTAAAATGATTTGTTGCTTAATTGATGTGTCAATGAATGAGAGGGTTCGCCTAACGAGGTGGGAATGGTAGGTGCCAGCACGGTCCTGAAATAGGTCATGACAAGTTGGTATCAGAGCCTAGGTTACTGGTCTCACGAGTACAAGAGCAATGCCTAGTAGAGTCTCGTGGAATGGTACGTAGACGTCCGTACCCATCTACGGGAGGCTATAGGGCATCTAGGAAAATTTCCCTTCTTTCTTTCAAATCGAGCTACTTCGGTCGAATTGGTATCTCGGTAGATCCAATTGGTATCTGGACAATTCCAATTGGTATCTACGCGCAGAAAGCAAGTCCTAGTCGGAATCAGGTCTAATATGTGTTGAGTGTGATCGAGTTAAGAGTTCAGTTGCGAAACGATCCAAGTTGGTATGATATTACTGCTAGGGCTTGGGCTCCAACGGTCAGATACTGTGTAGCATTACGTCACGCGGTAAGGCTGCCGTCAGCGGCACATATTCTCATCGACCGCCGCGACACTCCTACCGCCAGCGGGACGCTCGTAGCATTCCAGAGAACAGAAGAATCCTGGAGAGCCTTTTGAACCCTTTTCCTTTTTGCTTTAGCTTCCCCGTCGTTACCGTTGCGGGAACATACGTAAGAACGGGGAGCTTGACCAAATATATAAAATCGGACCCCGTGAGGGTTATCACCAAACCATCATACAAACATCATTACCATTCCAAAACAAAAATCAAATGAGTGCCATCGTTCAAACAAAATTATCCAAATATTAAGCCCCAAAACAAGGCTAACCAAGGACCGTAAAGGAAACGTCATCCAAACGGGGAGAAGCAAAACAAGCAAGAAAAAGAAAGATTGTACGAACATAGAAACTCGATACGGGTAACTATATCATCAAAAGGGGGGGGGGAAGAGGGTATCTAATCATCCATCTTGCTCGTGGCGTCATCATCGTCGGAGCCGCCGAACTTCCACACCGCCGGTTATCTTACTACCAACCCCGAGGGCATCTCCGGAAGAATACCGTCGAGGTAGTCGTCCTCGTCTCCCCGAGGAATCGGCACGCCCGGCCGTATGGCGGTGTCTGTATGGCCTTAGTCCCTCTCCCGGAACCGATGGACGACCTTATCCCCGGATCCGTCTCGGCAACCTCGCATCGAAATCCTCCCGAAGTTTCACCGATCTGTGGCCAAGGTAGAATAGACTATGCATGGAGGCAAGCGACTCTTTTCCATAGTCTTTTCGGGTGCCGAATAACCCTTCATCTCATCCCTCACGGCGACAAAGGCGGCGACATCCCGGATGATAGAACCCCGAAAAATATGGCAACTTCCGGAACATACCCGCCGTCTCATCGAAGCGCGCGTCCATTGCACTCGGAAATGGCTCCCCCGAAGGCGAGGCCCGGCCTCGGTCATCGACCACCCTCGTCACCGACCTTATCATCGCACCACCCTACCGCTCCCTATCGTGCATCGGTAACTTCTTCTTCTCCTCGACCCTCCTCCAATAAACGACGGTACTCCAAACCCTTCACAGTGTTGGTGAAATAAATTATCACGGAACCCACTCGGGCGTTGCCGCACTCCCTAGGGCACCTTAAATCTCTTGCATGGGCGAGGTCGAATAAGGATGGGAACATCGAGCTCGCACCCCCGTCTCTCAGGAAGCCCTTCCATGATGCAACCACCTGAGCACCTATATTAACCGAAATGTCCGCAAGGACACAGGCAACAACCAAGGCACGGGGAAAAGTATCCCAGACATTCTTCGACGGCTGAACCCTACGAGAAATAATGTTCAACCACCTTTTTTCCTCCGCAAGAAAAAATCACTAGAAATCGCAACCTTGCCATCAGCCTAAATGGCATACTTTATCTCACTCTCATGAACTAGCACTAAGGCCAACCACCTCGAATCCTTCTCCGCCGCCTTGGCTGCAAAAGGCGCCTCCGAATGGTTGTCCAGTTTATACACCCTATTAATGGCTTTTGGCCCCACCTTCACCCTGGTACCCTGAATAACAATATCTGGGAGGGAGAATCCTAGTCCACCATACGTAACATAGCATAAAACTCCCTCACCCAGGTTTCATTGCAAAACCCTAGATCCCCAACCAAATGGTTCCACTTGATTTGCTCTAACCGAGTAATAAAATTTGACGCTCGTTTGTCCACGTTGGTCATATCGAAGCCCCACTCTAATAATAAGGACATCTAAGAATGTCATAAGCACAATCCTGGTTACTTCTGGGAGTCGGGAATTTCTGTTGGGCCTTCCCCTTGGACTTTTTGAAATTTTCCGGGTTCCGTCCCTTTTTCCCGAAAGGTTTTAAAGTGTTAGTCACACCTTTTTTTATATAGAGGGAAAACCCCACTGGCCCG
>NW_026723572.1:0-5990 GCF_029784015.1 Lycium ferocissimum
AATCCCCTACGAGCATATCGGGCAATCCGACCTTTTCGGAAAGATACGGGTTCGTATAAACTTTTAAAGCCAAACTTTTTGTACAAAAAGTTGAAAATCGATTATTTCAAAGGCATAAAGGCCAATATTTTCATCATACTAACATACGATTTCCAAGAAATGAATAGAGTCATAAACATGCTCGGATTGCGAGAATGAATTTTCTCGAGGGCTCGTGTCATAGCCTATTTGTAACTAAGGCATGCCAAAGAAGAAAGAATGGAGCTTTACGGACCTCGCACGCACTCAACGTAGCTCAACTCAAGATAAATCCAACCTACGTCTCGGGCTGCCCAAGTTCTACAAATAATCCATAAGATGCCAAACATTAGCTGAGACAATTTGGGCATTTAATTCCAATTTAGCCCTTCTTGAATTCTCTGAGAAATTTGGGCAGCATTTCCCCTGTAAATAGGCCACCCCGAGAATTTAACTCGGCCAAATCAATCAACAACAACAACAACAACCAACCTAGCAACATCAATAATCAATCCGAAAGGCAATACAACAATAATAACTCTCTTTTCCATCATTCAACAACATTCATAAATTCAATTCAACGAGAACACCAAGCCAACATCGACGCTATACATTCAACACTAACCCTAACCCATACCAACAATATTTAAGGACATTCCAATCAATTCATACAACATTTCCAACAATCCAACAATGGCTCCAATTCACCCCGAAATCGGTCCCCAAACTCCGAGAACACCACCATGACATATTCCTCATTTCCAAATCATGATTGCGTAACAATTCACATTCTAACAATGTCATACTCACAATTATACAAGTTACATTAAAGGTACAATAACCTCCAAATCAGTCCGCAACAATTACAACATCAATTTGAGTCATTAAACATTCATTTCCAACATAGAATTCATGGCGACGACGACTAAAACACTAAGCGACATTAATGCGTTCTTTGTCATATTCCATGATCATTTTCGGCCAACACACAACATATATACATATGGATAATTCTCATTCATTTCTTCACACTACAACCATCAACATACTATATAGAACTTAATTCATCACTTAAACACAACACAACACACACACACTTCACACTAGCTAAATCTCACACACATGGCCTCAACTCCAACACACTATATTTCATGAATTTCCTTCATTTTAGCATACTAGAACATACATACAACCTTTTATAACACATAAAACATAATCAAATCTTACCTTTCTTCCTTCAACTTCACAATAGGCTTGGGTTTGCGATAATGAAAACTAGCGGGTTGATCGCTCCAACGACACTTCCACGCTACTTAGGGGACCTCCAATTAGTGGATTAGCACCAAAATTATTTTGGGATGGCTTGAATGGAAGTTGAAAAATTAAGGTTCTTGGCCGAGAGCCTCCCATCTTAGCTCTTCAACTTTTTTTTTCTAAGTGTTGAACAATGTAGAGTGAAGTAGTAGTCATACTTTAATAATGCAAGACTTATACAAGAGTCCCTGCCCACACACCATTTGTTGGAGCAATAGAAATTAAACACAATTTGTGGGCCAATTTGAAATGACCACACCTACTAGGTGCAAGGAAATTGCATGATTTTCAAGTTCCATTAATTTCATTTTTGGTCGCAAATTTTCCTAATTGTTCCATGCCAACAAATTCATGCACAACTTATGTCTCAAAATAAAATCAAAGGCCAAAAATCCTGACTTTGTATCCCGGAATAGTTTTGTCCTTAACTTATCACAATTAATTCGGATTGTTCCAATGCACGAAAATACGGGATATAACACCACATGTCGAAATTTTATAAAAGATATATTATAAGTGATACAAGTAGTACATGGAAAGTTGAGCAAGTCCTTATAAGGACCCATAAGCCAAATATGGACATAAGCCCTCCAAAAGGACGATTTAAGGAAACGTTTTCGGATGGGTTGACTTGGAGGGGCAAAAACGGCATTATCGGTTTGGAATTTGGAAAAACACCAAGAATAAAAGTTGTAGATATTTGAAAGAGATTTACAACCATAGGTCATGGGCCCTCACACGATGTCAGAATCAAGAGTTATGGCCATTTTAAGATCAAGACCCTAGTGGCCAAATGGCTCCGCGGCAGCCCATTTCGAGAAGGTCGGTGAAACCGACCTAGGAGGGGTATAAATACCCCATCAACCCCATTGTTTCAGCATAATGACATTCCAAAGGGTCCTAGAAAATTCTCTACACCTTCCCCAAGCATTATAGTCCGATAAATCAAGAATTTGACAAGATTACGCCAAACTAGTCCGTGAAAGGTGATTGTTCTTGCTTCTACTTAAGCTTGGTGTTGGAAAAGGTTGATGTGGCTGAGTTTTTTTTCAAGCATAAGGTATGTTATTTATCCCATCTTTTATGTTGAGTTTATTTGAAGGACTAACAAGCCTTAAAATGAAACTAGTTATGGAGAAAAGGTCATAGAGTGTTGTATTGTAGTTGTTATGTTTATGGGCTGTTTTGAACGTGTTGTGGCCGTGTGGATGGACTAATTTATGCATACAAAAATGGTATCTAACTGTTATATCCCGTATTTTGCACAATGGGATATCCCGAGTAAATTATGAAAAGTTAAGGACAAGGTTATATTTTTTTTCGGTTTTGTTAAGAATGCATAAGTTGCATATTCATCCTTTTATTGGTATGGAGAATTAAGGGTAAATTCGGAGTAAGGAAAAATTGGAGGCTAAAAGTTGGGGAAAATAATTTCATGAAATGGCCAAAGGCCAAGGGTGGCCGTGTATATGTGGGAGTAGGCCCCACCCATGGTTGGCCAATATTTTTATGCCATGAAATAGCACATGTGTATACCATATGTTCTTCATATATTCACCCTAAGAAAATTCTAAAAATTGGAGAAAAAAAAAAAATAAGGGAGCATGACCGGCCATGTGCCACAAATATATATATATATATGATGACCAAATACCCAAGTCATCATTTTACAACTCTAGAAAAATCAAGAAAACTTGGAGAGAAAGGAGAAACCATTCGGCCAAGAGCTTGGTCAAAATGGTCCATGGCAAATCATGATCAACAAATTATTTTCTCCTTGTATTTCTACTAATTGAAAGGTCCTCTACGACGTGGAGGTAGTTGTTGGAACAAAGAAACCATTTTTATGGAGGATCCTAGCCGAGTGGAAGAATTGAAAGGAAAAGGTAAGATTCAATCCTCCTTTACATGTTTTATGGATGTTTTGGACGTGTCATAGTGTGTGAAAATGGATGAAAATCATGAAATGTTGTATGATGGTGTGTGGCCGTGGATATGGATTGTTTGTGTGAGGATGAATTCGATGTTACTTGATGTTTTGCTTGTTGTTGTTGTGAATCTTATGGCAAGAATAAGGGTTTAATGATTCAAGTTGGAGTCGGAATTGTTGTGGGCTGAGTTAGAACCTAAAGTGATTCTAATAGAGTTTTTTGAATTTATGGAAATAATGTTGTAAACGTGTGGATTGTTGATGTAGTTTATGAATTCGGAAGAAAGAAATGTGTTGTCGTTGTTCTTAGGGAATTTAGAAAGTTTCGGGTGGTAATGCATGTTGAAATTTGGCCGTTTTGAATATTGTATGGGTTGCTTGGAATGTCCTTAAATCATGTTTGAATGTTGCGGGTTAGTAATGGGATATGTGAGCGGTATTGGCTTGATCGTATGTAGTTTATTCGAATATAAATGAAATGTTGTCGAATTGTGTAGAAACAATATTAATGTTAGAATGCGTTTTGAATCACTTATGGATGTTGTTAGTATGGTTGTTGGTATGGTTGTTGTCGATTTGGCCGAGTTGAATTCTCGGGGTGGTTAGATTTATAGGGGAGATTTTGCCCAATTTACGTAAATAAGTGATGGCTTGGAAGTGGATTCTTAAGCGTTTATGACTAATGGTTAATGCCTAATGACGTTGTTGTAGATTGTTGGAAGCCCGAGACTTAAGTTTGACTAGCGTAGGAAGCGAGCAAGGTATGTAAAGCTCAACATTTCTTTCTTTTGGCATGTCCTAGTAGAAAGTAAGTTATGACATCAAGAGGTAACTCTATTCTTGCAATCCGAGCATGTCTATGATTCTTTGTTGTTTCTTGATATTCGTATTCTTAATGTAGTCGAGTTATGGTTCTTATGTTTTTGAATGACTAAGTTTCAAAAGTTGCATAAAAGTTTTGTTTTCAAAAAGTTTTATTTTTAAATGATTAAACTACGAGCAATACCGTAACTTTCACAAGGGCTCGGATTGCTTCGATATGTTCGTAGAAAGTCTAAAGTGAATAAGGTCCGTAACCTTCGAGGGGTGACTCGGATTGGTTTGACGTATGACTATGATCCCTATGGTTCTTCTATATGTTCATGATGTTGATATGTTCCGAGTAACGTCGAAAGATATTTGATATAACTATTGTCCGGAATTTTCAAATGACGATTCGTTTAGATTACTTCATTGAGTCTCGAAAATGATTTATGTGCATATGGTTTGTCACTACTCCGCTCGTGCCCGAGACTCAATATGTCTTTCAATCGCGTCCGGGCCGGGGGGCATGTATTCGTGCAATTCCATTTGCATTGTTCATCGCATCCCTAACTAGAGGGCGGGCACGTTATTCACCGCGTCCTCACTGTAGGGCGGGCACGTTATATGATATGATGATATGGGGAGGAGGCCGGATGGCATATGATGACTCACCGAGTCCCTAGGTCGGGTACGGTATATATATATATATATATATATATATATATATATATTATGTGCATGCATACATGATGATGACGTGATTTTATCCACCGCGTCCCTCATTAGAGGGCCGGGGCACGTTATATGTATACTTTATATATGCATATTATGATTTTACTCACCGAGACCCTCAATGGAGGGCCGGGACACGCTATATGTTTTTACGATAATTTTATGAAATTGACATGCATGGTATATGTTTTCAAAGGCAAGTCTTATGATTTTCTGACCTCTCTTTACTTCGATGACGATCCCGCTCATTGTATTTCATGGTTTACATACTCAGTACATATTAGTGACCGACCCCCTTTCTTGGGGCCGTTTCATGCCGCGGTACACCGGACATTTGTACTCGAAGATATTAGTAGAAGATGTTCGAGTGGGATTGGCGAGCTCTATTTTCTCCGGAGTGCTACCGAGTCAGCGTATTACGTTGTGGTGTCATGTTCCATGTTAGAGACTTTGCGAGACGAGTCCGTGTATAGTATACCGATTATGTAAGCGGCTCCATGCGGTATCGTTATGCATTATGTTACGTTTCTTATGATTATAGATTTTATTTGAGTTCGGAAGATCAAAAGCATGTTTTGTAAAAAGCCTTTATTATGTTTCCATTGTACGATTTAAGGGCCCGGCTCGGCGCGCAAGTATGGATGTCACGAGAGTCGGCGGTTCGCTCGGCCCTAGGTAAGGGTCGGGTGCCCATCACACCCTATCAGATTAAGGGTGTGACACTAACATTGTTGGCGTGTTGATGAGATTATACTCCTTGATTGGGATGGAAGAAAGTGCATAGTGTTGTTGTATGTTGAAAAACGTCGTGTGGGATGTTTATGGAATATGTTGGTATGAATAATAGTGTTGTTGATTTTGGTATGATTGTTGTTGTTGATTGGTTGCTGAATTGTAATTTTGGGCTAAGCATATAAACGAGAGGAATCTTTTGGATTTTCGGCTGAATATAGCAGTAGTTTGATTTGAAATTTGGAACAAGTGTGCAATATAAAGAGTCTAACGTTAGTGTGAATCCCTTTTAAGTGTAGGCTTACGAGCTTGGACGAATAAGCGTAGCTAATAAGAGGTGGAACGGTATGTAAAAGCTTATCCTTTCTTTCTTTTGGCATGTCTTAGATGTAAGTAAGATATGTTATGATACGAGCCCGGGGGAACCCTTCTTAAGTTCCGAGCATGTTTCGATTCTTAT
>NW_026723573.1:0-5886 GCF_029784015.1 Lycium ferocissimum
TAAAGTGTCGTTGCCCAAGAGATTAGTATTTTTGATGTATAGAAATTACGAATAAGCTACGCGGCTCATCTAGATGTGAATGGGAAGTACGATAAGAGTCGCCCGGCGGGTTAGCGTCGGCGCGCTGTCCTTGGCCTCCGTCGAGTCGTGACAGTAACATTCTCCCTCCTTTAGAAACATTCGTCCTGGAATATTGGAATACTTAAGGTATAATCATACATTTCAAATTTTTACGGAACTTTTGTAAAGTATCTTTTGCAATTGGAGCACTGTTAATTTCCTGTCTACCACAAATTTCAATTTATATGTCCTGTAGGATACCGTACTCAACGACACATAAACATGCAATAATTAGAATAATATTTCCCATCACATTGACTCTCAAGGGGGTTTAAATATGACTTTTACCTTGTAAGTGATTTTGGGATAAAAGCGAATCTTCCGCAAGAATTCCTCCTGAATAGTATCATCCTGTATGTGGAATAACTCTGGGGAGATACTTGGACTTCATTTCTGCTTCCCCTTCCCACGTCATCTCTTCCCTATTTTACTCTTCTACTGAACCTTTACTGAAGCCACATCTTTGTTTCTGAGCCTGCGGATTTGTCTGTCGAGAATAGCAATTAGTTCTTTCTCGTATATCAGATTCTCCGTAACTTGTATATCATCAACAGGTACAATTCTAGAGGGATCTCCAACACATTTTCTCAGCATAGATACATGAAAAACCGATGACCGCACGATTAGTCGATGGTAGCTCCAATTCATAAGCTACCTAGCCTACCTTCGACGATCCTATAAGGTCCGATATATCAGGCCCAGCCTTTCTTACCAAATCGCATCACGCCCTTCATAAAAGCAGTTGCTTAAATACCAATCACCTACCGAAACCCAATTCTAGTCGTCGTACATCATAAGATTTTTGGCGCTCCGAGCCGTGTAACCGTCCCCGAATAAGCTTTACCTTTTCAATAGCCCGATAAACAAGGGTCCTGCCCGACTCAAGTTTGCTTCTTCGAATTCAAACCAGCGCCAAGCAGAGACCTACACTTTCGCCATAAAGCCTCATACGGAGCCATTTTGATCTGTACGGTACTATTATTATAAGCAAATTATTGTGAGGCAAATGATCATCCCAACTTCCTTGAAATCCAATACACGAGGCTCTGACATATCTTCCAAAGTCCGAATAGTCCGCTCGCCTTGCCCGTCCGGCGATTACGGAAAGCCGTACTAAGATTTACTCTAGTCCCCGAGCTCTCCGAAAAAGATTTCCATAACTTTACCGTAAACTGAGCGCCTCTGTCAGAAATAATGGACACAGGAATGCCATGAAGACGCATAATCTCTTTAAGATACAACTTAGCATAGTCTTCCATAGCATAGGTAGTCCTTACTGGCAAGAAACAGGCTGATTTGGTTAACCTATCAACGATCACCCAAATAGGATCAAATTTGCGGTGAGAACGGGGTAATCCCGTAATGAAATCCATATTAATCACTTCCCATTTTCACGTTGGAATTTCCATTTCTTGTAATAAGCCACTGGGTTTCTGGTGTTCTATTTTTACCTATTGGCAAGTAGGGCATTGAGCTACAAAGTTAGCAATATCTTTCTTCATACCATTCCACCAATAAAAGGCCTTGAGGTCATGATACATCTTGGTGGATCCGGGATGAATTGAATATCGAGAGTAATGAAATTCTACATGATCCGTCTCGAAGCCCTACATTTCGAAAGCACAAACTACTTTGATATTTGAGAATCCCATCCGATCAGGTTCAAGGCTGAGATTTGATTTTGTTGCACTCCTTCCTTAATATTAGCTAAAATTGGATCTTCATTTTGTTGAGTCTTTACATCCGATGCAAGAGTCGATTGGAATATATTCTGGAAGGTAATCCCAGTGTCTTCTGAATCCAGCAGGTGAACTCCCAGATTTGCTAAGCGATAAAATCTTCTAGTCATTTCCAACTTTTCCGCTGGCACTTACAATAGGCTGCATTGACTTGCGACTTAGAGCATTGACAACATTAGCTTTCACGAGGGGTGATACAAAATCTACGCATCATAATCCTCAGCTAATTCGAGCCACCTTCGTCGCCTCAAATTCAGTTCCTTTTGCTTGAATATATATTGAAGGCTTTTATGGTCTGTATAGATATCAACATGGACTCCATATAAATAATGACACTATATCTTCAGAGCGTGAATCACTGCTTCCAATTCCAGGTCATGGGTTGGATAATTTTGCTCATGTTTTCGTAACTATCGAGAGGAATAAGTGATCACCTTACCATTTTGCACATCGCACACACCCTGGCCCTCGCGCGTGATGCATCACGAAGATATCTGATGATAACCTTCGGTGCCTTCGGGAAAGGTAAGAACCGGAGCGGATATCAACTTGTCTTTCAATTTCTGGAAACTCCGCTCACACGATTCGAACCGGTGGGAAACTTATTCCCCTTCGAGTTAATTTTGTAAGGGGGAGTCACATAGAAGAAAATCCTCTCTATAAATCTTTGATAATACCAGAAGATCCAAGAAACTTTGGACTTCGAAGGCGGTTGTTGGTGGCCGATTCTTACTTATTCTCGATCTTCCGATCATCAACTTTGATACCTTCATCGGGACATAATACGCTAGAAAAACCGAAGTTAGCAAAAATTCACATTTGGAAAATTTGGCATACAACCTTTGATCTCGCAATGTTTGCAACACTTTCGGAGGTGATTAGCATGTTCCATCTCCGAACGAGAATATAGCAAGATATCGTTAATGAATATAGTAACAAAAACATCCAAGAAGGGTCGAAATACTGTGCTCATTAATGCCATAAATATCGCAGGAGCATTTGTCAATCCGAAAGACATAACCAAGAATTCAAAATGCCCATATCTCGTTCAAAGGCTGTCTTTGGAATGTCTTCCCCTTTTACACGTAGTTGATGATACCCTGACCTTAATTCAATCTTCGAGAAGCATTTGGCACCCTGAAGCTGTTCAAACAAATCATCAATTCTAGGCAATGGGTATTTGTTCTTGATAGTCACCTTATTCAATTGCCAATAGTCAATACACATTATTAGTGAGCCATCCTTCTCGCGCACAATACCTCTAAGCGCTCCGCAGACGATGTTGGGCCTAATGAAGTCCTTATCCAAAGAAGTCCGCAATTGTACCGTTACACTGGGAAATTCCTCATTACAAATGAGTAGACTAACGAAGGGTACGAAGTATTTGGTGTTTTGATAAGTAAGAAAAAGCCTTTAATGGTCCTAATTAAGATTTCCAAAGACATTCGAGGTAAGAGAAGAAAGTTGCTAAGGAAAGCGAGTCATAAGTTGTGTGTCGAACAAGAATTTCGAGTATAGAGTTAATGACATTCTAATGATGTTCTGGGGAAGAGTTATAATACCCCTTAGATTGTTAATGAAGTGATAAACAAGTGTTAAGAAGGCTCCATAAGGATTGGAGATCAAACGAGACGACGGGAACAACTTCGGAGAAAACTGTGGATTACACGGCCACTTCCACAGACCGTGTAACCTTATACGGACCGTGGAAGGGTCCGCATAAATCCCAGCAGAGTTGGTGGCTGGCTGGTGTTGAACCACGACCAGTTCCACGGACCATACAATGTTCCACGGCCCGTGAAAATGTCCGTGGAAGTCCCGACGAACTGAACAAGTTCTGATTATATAAGTGTGTTCCCACTTCATTTATTTCATTTCCACACACTTCTTCATCTCTCTCAAGACCTCTAAAAGGTTCCATACACTTCATCCACAAGAATTCAAGGAAATTTTATGATCGACTTCATCAAACCAATAAGAATCAAGATTGTGAAACACATTAAAGTCATCTAAGTCATGAAATTCCCAAGAGAAGTGAATTAGGGTTTTGGGCGTCAAAAGAGTGTTGCCACCTGCTATTTGTTCCTACAATATCCAAGGTAACCTTTAAGGTATTTTCATGATGTTTGAAGTATTGAAAGGTTGAAACACTTGGATTGTAGTAGAATATAGAAAATGGGTCATAAATGTGGGAATAGTGGCGTTGTTGTGTAGTAGTTTGAATGAATCATGAAAACGGATATGTTGTGATTATGAATATGTTATGAATGACATTTAGAATATGGAATAAGCATTGTATGGGAAAGAACATGATAGTGAATTATAAATCATGATTATGGAGAATTGAAGTGAATTTGTAAAATGTGATAAATGTGAATGAATGACGATCAAGGTTTGTGATATTGTAGTTGTTGTTGTGAATGTTTAGTTGATATGGAATATGGAGGAAGTAGTATAAATAAAAATCTTTAGCCTCGATTTTATCTATCTTTAGTAATCACGTTCTTGTAATTATTTAGCTAACGTCGATACGAATTCTCTCGAAGGTATAAACGTGGGCATTAAAGGCAGAACACGCAAGCGATAGATTAGTTAAACGACAAAGGTATGTAAGGAGCTAGTCCTTTCTTTCTAAGGCATGAATCTTATGGCATGAATTTCCTTCTTCATAAATTTCCTATCTTCAAGAAAACTAAGATTCCTTGTTCACGAATAGCCATATGAGATAAGAGATATACTATGAGTACGATAACGATGATGATAAGCTTAAGTCTAAAGATTCCCGGGTCAATGATGTGATGTTCCTATAAAGCTAATGATGCTAATTATAATCTATTGATATTGATAATTATATACACTCACTTATATGCTAATTCCTTCAAGGTGAGGAGAATGCTTGTAAATGCTCCATAGTGAATCGGCCCAGTTCACGACCTTATGTCACCCCGATAAAGTATCGTTATCTTTGATATTCCATGCATTATGATGAGTTATGATAAGTATATATATGATGACATATTATGATGAGCATATGATATTACACCGCGCTTATATGGCGGGGCGCAAATACCGCTAAGGCGGCACAGATAACTCTGTGACGCGGATGGCATGGGTGGCAAACACCACTAGTGGGCGGCATGAGATGGTACCCCGACGCGGGAGGCACGGGCCCGCGTGCTAATGCTATTGATTATTACACCGTACCTATATGGTCGAGCAAAATTAATATATTTATGCACATATGATATGATGATGATTATGAAAGTAAGCCAAAGAGGCATTATTTCCTTTATGATTCACGATCGGATACGATTGCTCCTCATTCGATGCCTCTTCTATTTCATACATATGATATTTTATTATTATTTATGTCTTACATACTCGGTATAACGTCCGTACCGACGTCCTTTCCTTGGATGTTGTGTTCATGCCAGCAGTGAACGGTGAGACGGTCGTATCTATAGAGGCTGGCAAAGCAATTCGGAGCCATCATTTATTTCGGAGGTGTTATTTTGAGACGGTATTTTTGTGTGTGTACATATATTTTGGGTACGCATTTTGTCCCGTCCCGTCCATATATCTAATACTCTAGTGTAGAGCTCGTAGATGCGCGATTGTGTGGGTAGTACGGTCTCCACCAGGTCTTCATGTATATGCATGTATATATATTATTTTGATAGCCGAAACACTTATGTATATATATAAGTAAATATGTTTCAAATGTTAATAGTTTTTCCATGATTACGAGTACATGCCTTGGCGTAACGAGCGGTAAGCATCGCATTGAGCTATCGATAGTCGCCCCGGATACTCCGCTGGGCGGCCAAGAGTCGGTCGTATTTGCAGGTATCGGCAGCGCTCGTCCTAGGTTGTCTACGAGCCGTGTCTAGTAGTCTTTTTATGGTGTGTCGCGCGCCACGCTAATAAACAAGAGTACAGTATTTAGGAAAATGACCATCTCTCTTCTTATGAGATCGTGCGATAAAAGCGTGTATAAGATTTTATCCCTTTAATAGGTTTGTGTTTA
>NW_026723574.1:0-6364 GCF_029784015.1 Lycium ferocissimum
TAAACTCAAGATAAGCCCAACCTCGCTGGGCCCCCACACTATAAAAAATTTCATAAAATGCCAAACATTAGCTAAAGACTATTTTGGGCATTTAATTCCAAATTTGCCATAATTCTATAGAAATTTGGGCGACATTTCCCCCGTAAATAGGCCACCCGAAATTTAACTGCGCGAATCAATCAACAACGACAACAATAACCAACCTAGCAACATCAACAACCAATCCGAAAGGCAATGCAACAATAATAGCTGCTTTTTCCATCGTTTCAACAACATTCATAATTTTGATTCAACGGCTTACCTTCAAGCTAACATCGATACTTATACATTCAAACATTAACCCGAACCCATTACCAACCATATTTAAAGACATTCTAAGCAATTCATACAACATTTCAAACAATCCAACAATTTCTCAAGCTACCCGAATTCAGCCCTAAGCGAGAACCTGGCTTTAACCCGTTCCTTATTTTCAATTCATGATTTGCATCCTGATTCACGATACCTCTACAATGCTATTCTCATCAACATACAAACTACATTAAATGCACAATAGTCTCAAATCAGTCCGCAACAACTTTAAAATCGGTTTGAGTCATTCAACATTCATTTCCAACGAGAGAATTCATAACGACGACGACTAAAACATTAAGCGATATCAATTCGTTCATTGTCATATAATATGACCCATTTCGACCAACACTACACATATACATATATGGATGATTCTCAATCATTCTTCACCTTACAATAATCATAATATGCTAACTAGACATTAATTCATGGTTGACACGACACGACACGACACAACACACGCTCTTACACGCAGCTCGACACTACGTTCGCCACCTCCTTCAACATGTCATATTTCATGAATTTCCTTCATTTTAGCATACTACAACATACATACAACCTCTACAACACATAAAACATAATGAATTCTTACCTTTCCTCTTGACTTCCCAATAGCCTAGGGTTTGAGGATGAAAAATAAAGGGTTGATCGACAAAACTGACACCACCAATCACTTAGGGACCTCGATATAGTGGGTTTGCATCAACAAAATATTTTTGGAAGAGCTAGAAATGAAGTTGATTTTCTTGCCCAAGCGAGAGCTCCTTTGTTCTTCAACTTCTTGTTCTATTTTTCTAAGTGTGGTGAATGAATAAAAAAGTAGTGGTCGTCTTTTATGTTAGTGCAAGACTTATTCAATGGTCCTTGGCCCACACAAGTGTGTTGGACCAATTAAATTGTCCACAATTGTGTGGGCCAACTCCTACACTTACACGGCCACACACGTGGAAAATGGTTGATTTCAACTTCGATTATATCACTTTTGGTCCCAAATTTTCTAATTGTTCCATTGCCAAATTCGTACCTGTTTATAACTCAAAATAAAATCAAAGGTCAAAAATCCCGACTTTGTATCCCGAATTAGTTTTGTCCTTAACTTATCATAATTAATCCCGGATTGTTCCAATGTACGAAAATACGGGATATAACGGTGCAACCCCGATCCGCAACCGCGTATCCGCGTCGGGATGGTATCGTATCGTATTATACCAGGCGATCGGGTGGTTACGCGTATATAACGCTCCTACTTCCCTTTCCCGTATTCCCCATATACATATACATATATCATATTCATATATATAAATATAAGTAACTTATGTATGAGAGCAAAAAAGAAGTCATGTATCTATCGCGGAGTGACGTAAGGTCGGTAGCCTCGGTCATATTATGGATTAATCGTGGTCGCTTTGTCTACCTTTGGAGGAACGATTATTATAAAGTGGGAGCATTGAAGAATAGCTTCACCAGGAAATGGCTTCACGAGGAAACATTAAATAGGATCATAAGGCATCAATTCATATACTTTGGAATCCTTAAACAATAGTCATCATTCATGAATAAAATTGAGAAATCAAGAAATAGCTCAACATTCTCATTTTTGACATCATCGTTGTCATTGTAAAACATATCCATCGAGTTGTCATGAAAGCTTACGGAGTCATAAACCTCCATTTTGGAAAGATACAGACATTTTAGGAAGCATTTACGGGTCATCGGGAAAAGAAATCATGCCTTAGAATTATCGACTTCTAACTTTTGACAACAACAAAGTTATGGGAGCATTTATGAAATGTCAATCTGAGAAATCATCACAGATTGAAAGAAAGGCGAGCCTTAACATACTGCTCGACCTCCTGATAGCTACGTCTATCCGCCCGAGCTCAAATACATTGAGGAGGATTCACACTAATGTTGGTCTCGGTATCACATACTTATCTCAAGTTCCAACTTAAACTATTTTATATTCTATCGAAAATCGACGTCTCACCATTTGGGTGCCTAGCCCGAATTCTCAATTCATCAACCAACAACAACAACAACAATACCAACATCAATAATATCATTTCCCATATCAAAGTATTCAATAAAACAGCCCTTTTATTTGTTTTCCAATTTCCATAACTAGTCGATTCACTATTGACCGGTCGATTCACTATTCAACCATTTTACTTGTTGTAGGAATTCATAAAGCTTACACCAACAATCCGCATGCTAACAATCATCATTCTTATGAACACAAGAACCTATATTAACATTATATTACTTTCCAAAACAGCAGCCACAACAATTGCAACGTCAACATGAGTCATCAAAGCATTCATTTTCATCATAGAATACAAACAAACACAACTACGAAACTAAGTAAAAATGAATCCATCATTCTTACACACATGGCATACACACGGCCAAGGCAACCTACACGGCCACCACCACAACACCACAATTTCATGGATTTAGTTACTTTCCACACTCCACAACATACACGAACCATGCATAACATATAAAAAATAGGATTGAACCATACTTTTCACTTAGTTCCTCAATTGGCTATGATTTGCACCTTGAATCGACGCTTGTTCTTACTACTCCAATGAATCCACTACGTTATCATGCACCTTCTAAGGAGTGGAATTGCTAGAGAGAGTTATTTTTTTGATCACTTCTTCTTGCCCTTGCTCGGCTCCTCTCTTGGCCGAATGGCTTTCTCTCTTTTTTCTCCAAGCTTCTAAATTTTTCTAAGGGAAAGAATATGATGAATTGCCTTGTATTATTCATCACACACACACACACACACACACACACACACACACACACACACATATATATATATATATATATATATATATATATATATATATATACACGTACACGTAATAGGTCATGTGCAATTTTTTTCCTTTTTTTTTTTTTTTTTCTTCTCGAGTTTCTAGAATTTTTCTTAAGTCATAAAAGATGACCAATTTTCTTGCTTGCCTAGTAATCTTGTCCACATGTACATTTAATCCTTCAAATATAAGATGACCACATGTACATCTTCATGGCTTAAGATAATTAGCCAACCATGGGTGGGACCCACGGCCACTTGGCTTCTCAAAGAAGTCATGAGCTAATAATAATTTTCATGAACTAATAATACTTTCCGAATTCCAAGTTTGCCCTTAATATTCCATGCCAATAATATTTATAAGCGACTTGCGCATTAAATCAATAGAAAAAATGGCCTTGCGCTTTAACTTTCCTTCAAAGCCTCGGAAACTTAATCTCTTGGATTCGAGCATTTTTCTGTCCTTCCATAATCTATTACGAGAACTCGGACTCTTGTATTGCAAAATGAGCACCAATGATCTTGCATCCTTTTTCGCAATAACTACGGTGTCTATAGTTAACTAGCTAACTCCTAATAAATCGATGTACCGAAACTTGGGGTGTAATAATCCCTCCCCCTTAGGAACATTCGTCCTCGAATGTTAGACTCTTGAGACTTAAAAACATACTAGAGATTTTCCTATAAGCTTGTACTACTATCATCTCGTCAACTACCCGGCATTCGGTCAAAGAATCATTTTGGAGAAACATTACATACACGAGTGCGAGGGCTCGGTTTGTATATCTTGGAGGGTAGAAATAGATGTTTGATACCTAGACTTCATTTCTTCCTCGGCTTCCCAAAGTCATTTCTTCTCTGTTATTATTCCTCCACAAAACTTTGGAAGCTACGTCCTTGGTCATAAGCCTTCGGACTTGCCTATCCAAGATAGCAACGGTACTTAACTTAGGACAATTTCTCGTGATTTGTACATCGTCACCGAACAATCTGGAGGGATCTCCGACACACTTGCGTAGCATGGATCGTGAAATCTTTGGGTGGGTGATTCTAATTGCAGGGGTAAATCCAACTCATATGCTACTCCGCCCACTGGCACAATCTTGTAAGGCCCAATATAACGAGGGTGAGCTTCCTTTCTTACCAAATCTCATCTTGCTTTGGCGGTGATGCGCAAAACCCGATCATTGACTTTGAATTCTAAGTTTCGCCGACGGTTGTCCGCATAGGATTTTTGACGACTACGGGGGCACCGGTAGTAGCCGTTCGTGAATAGCTTGACCTTTTCTACCGGCTTGTTGAATCGATTAGGGCCTACTAGCGTTGGCCTCTCCCTTCGAAACCATCAATGGGTGATCTACACTTTCTCCCGTACAAAGTTTCATATGGGGCCATTTGAATACTAGAGTGATAGCTATTGTTGTATGCAAATTCAATAAGTGGCGGGTGATCGTCCCAATTGCCTCCAAGATCTAGCACGTATGTAGCTTAGCATGTCTTCAAGGGTTTGGATAGTGCGTTGCACTTTTTGTCCGTCGATTTGCGGATGGAATGTTGTCTTGAGTTTCACTGCGTTCCCAAACCTTCTTGAAAGGATCTCCGAAATTAGCGTAAATTGCGCCCCTCTGCATCGATTAATAATAGACACCGGAACCCTAGTGGGTCGTACTATCTCTTTGATGTATAACTGCATAGTCTTACCTGTTTGAATACGTCGAATTGTGAGGAAAGTGAGCGGAACTTCGTGAGCCTATCAACTATCACCCATATAGAATCGTATTTGCGCGGGACGCGGCAAGCCTACGATGAAATCCATGTAATCGCCTCCCATTTCCGGGTGGGGATCTCATAGCTTGCGATAATCCTCACGGGCACGATGCTCTGTTTTAACTTGTTGACAATTTGGACGTTGGGCAACGAACTCGCTATGTCTCTTTCGTACCATCCTACCAATATAAGCATACGAGGTCATGATACATCTTTGTTGCCCGGATGTACGGAATAACGAGCATGATGTGCCTCACCCATGACTGTCATCGTAGCCCGGACAACATTAGGCACACGTAATCTTCCTACATGCCATAGCACTCGGTTGAAGAGTCTTTTCAGAATGGGGTCTTCTCCTTTGAAGAGGCTGTATCTCTATCTTGTGCCGAACGGGGTCCTCGTGCTTGACATCTCTTTACCTCTTCTATAATAGAGGACTCAACAACTCTCCTTTGAGAGAAACTCCACTATCTCCGGAACTAGCCAAACGGACTCGAGGCTAGCTAGGCGGTAAATCTCATGAACCGTCTCACAGCTTACAGTTGTACATCTGTCAAGCTACCCATAGATTTACGGCTAAGAGCATCGCTACAACATTCGCTTTCTGGATGGTATAGGATATCAACGTCATAATCCTTTATGACTTTAGCCACCGTCTTTGGCGTAAATTCAGCTCCTTCTGTTTGAAGATATATTGTAGGCTCTTATGATCTGTATAAATGTCCACATGGACACCATATAAATAATGTGTTAGAACCCATATTTTTGTACATTGGAATAATCTGGATTTAATTATAATAAGTTAAGGACAAAACTATTTCGGGATACAAAGTCGGGATTCTTGACCTTCGATTTTATTTTGAGATATAAGTTGTGCGAATTTATTGGTATGGAACGGTTAGGAAAATTTGGGACCAAAAAGTGATAAAATTGGAAGTAGAAAATCATCCACTTTTTCCATGGTTGGCCGTGCATAGTGTGAGAGGGACCCCACACATTTTGTGTCATCTTTTAATTGGGACAACTCATTAATGTGGGCCAATATTTTTGTACAACTCAAGGGGGGATTAAAAGATGACTTGCTAGTCATCTTTAGTTCATTCAACACTTGCAAATGACGATACGAACCCTCTTGAAGTACGTTCTTGTAATTGATTAGCTAATGACGATACGAACCCTCTTGAAGGTAAAGACGCAAGCATTGAAAGAGGACGAGCCGGCAATGGAGTAGCTAAATGGCAAAGGTATGTGAGGCTATCGTTTCTTCAAGAGCATGAGTCCTACATCATGAATTTCCTTCTTCACTATGAATGCTCCTATCTCTAAGAAAGTAAAGATCCTCATTCATGAATAGCTATACGAGATAAGAAATATAAGATGAATACGAAAAGATGATAGCAAATAAAGTCCGGAAATGCT
>NW_026723575.1:0-6228 GCF_029784015.1 Lycium ferocissimum
AGTTTACCGGTTTTTTTTCCAAAATAAAAAATTTTTTTTCTTTAAAAAAAAAAAAAAAAAAAAAAAAAAATTTTTAACTGAAAGTCCTACAAAGCTAAAACGACTACCATAGTTCTATGATGACTATGAGGGGAATGATCTTATGTCAAAAGGTTTCCCAAATTTCCAGAAATGCTACGCTATGATTCTATTCCATGTTTATTCATAATGTTGACCTTGAGATTGTTTTTCCCTCTAGTTCCGGGTGAGATAAAGCCCCCGTAGTTTTTAAAAAAAAATGGGAGGTTGGGGGCCTTACGTCCTCCGATAGCGTTATACCCTTTTCCTTGGGCTCCCTCTCTTGTTTATGTGATAATGTATATAATACACAATTTGATGAATGTTGTGTTATTGTATATGTGGGGAATGGGGGGGGCCTTGTGTCCACATTGGTGGCTTTCACCCGGGCGGGATGCCGGACGCGGGGAAAAAGGGGACCCGTCGCGGGCGTCGTTTGTGTGATATATATATATATATATACTATGATATAATTGGGAAAACCCATTGGGGGGGGGTTTGGGAGGGGGTTCGGCTTTACTATTAAAGAAAAATCCCTTTTTTCCCCGAAAAGTATCTTTTTTTTTGAAAAAAACAAAAACACCGTGTTCGAGAAAAAGAAAAAGAAAAGGCTGGCTGGGGGCCCCATGCGGGTGGCACTCACTTACAGTTTAACTTTTTTCTTTTGTCTTGTTTCCTACGATTTTATTCTTTTTTGGAATTCTTTTTTACACGTGATGTTTTCCCGTATGTACGGCCGACTTCCCGTGATATTTTCGTATGTACGAAATACTCTTTTTCCAGTATATCGGCTCTTACTTGTTGTTCTTTTTTGTCTTCATACTGGGTCATTCCTTGGGGCCCCCTTTTCCCGGGGGTTTTGCGTTCTCCCGCGGTACCTGGGGAACGGATAAAAACCGGGATAAAAGATTTTCCCCGGGAAAGGTTGGCAAGCCCCTTTTGGCCCCAGGTGTGGCCGATCTCCAACGTCCCGGGGGGTTTGATTAGGGTTAGGGGTTTTGGGGAACGGTCGTGGGAAACAGAAGGGGCCCTTAATGGCTTTATGGGCCAATCGTTTTTTGTTTATGATATGCGTTGTGTACGGTGCACATTTTATTTGTTTTAAAACAACAAAAAACGGTTTTTGTCACTTGAAAAAAAAAATTTATGCAGAAATGAGCGTCGGGGGTTCCCCGGCCCAAGGAAGGGGCGGGTGCCCTCATTTTCATGGGGGTTTTGGGTGGACAAAAAGGGGAGATGGGGGGGATGTTGGGACCGGGACACCGAAAGGGGTTTACCTCATTATTATCATTGTTGTTTCATTATTTACTATTTTCATTATCTTATGCCGGGGAATGCCGAAGAACCGTCATTCTACCGGGGGCCAAAATTTTTTGGAAAAAAACCCTTTTTAAAAATTTTGGCCCCCTTTTGGCCCCCGGGACCCCTTGCTTATACCGGGATCTTGAAGAACGTGTGTTCGGTCGCATTATTTACTTAAGGATTGTTCTAAGACCCGTGTGTACATTTATGTTTCCTCCGGCGAGGGCTGCGGGTAATGAGCTTGATTGTGGTTTCTTCTCTTCTAAATTAAGCTATGGTTATTATTTGTTATGACTTTTACATACTCGGTACATATCTCTTGCGACCCTCCTTCTTCGGGGGCTGCATTTCATGCCACGCGGGTACGCCGGATAAGGTAGAAGACTTTGCTAAGGCTTGAGTTCCGGTCGTTGGCGAGCTCCATCTCGGTTCGGAGTATTGCGGAGTCAAGTACTTTTGTTATGATATTTCGTACATGTTAGAGACTTTGCGGACGGTGTCTGTGGATTGGGGCGTCGAGGAACGCCGAATCGGTTATAGATGTTAAAAGGGTGTGTATTTTCGAATACGGATGGTAAAAGTTATGTGATTGTAGGCGATTTCATAATACGTATAAAGACGGTGACCTCTATTTTGAAAAGTTTCATGTTTCTTAAAAATTTTCGAAATGACCGGTTTTTAATAACGAACGTTTAAGGGTTCGCTTGACTGCGAGAGTCGGGTGCCCATCACATACTAGTAAGGTCGAGAGTGTGACAAGTGCGTCCTAATTGAGATTGGAAAATGCGGACGTAGGGAAGCGAAGTATAATTGGGTAATAGTATGAGTATACCCCTTAAAGGGGGGAAGCGGGTGCGAAAGACGCCAATGCAAGATAGAGACAACCAACACTACAATATATTTGATACGGATGCTCGGACTACAGGTAAAAATTCTTTGCCGAGACGAGTTAGTAAGATCCAAAAGTCAGAAGAAGGGGTAGAAACTAAGATGGTAGTTGAGATAGTGTTGAGAATTAATTGTAGAGATCTTGAATGGTATGACAATAGAAAGTGGGAGCGTGAGAGAGAATACGACAAGGAAACGATAATGAGTAACTTACGGAGACATTGTGAAAAGTACTTGTTCTTTGTCTTTGGATTAGAGGCTACGATGGGATATACTCATGCAAAGGGCACGAGAATAGGTATACAACTACGGACATTTGTATGTTAAGAACGAGACCAAGCGAATATTTAATGAGAAAAGTTTGGATTGATAATAAAAATATGGTGATCATATTACGGGTGCATTAAGGAAAGATGTAAGGATGGCTTAGCTAAGTTACCGAGGTAGAATTAGTGCGGAGGATTAGCAGGTTGTGGTATGGTTGACCCGAGGACCTACTTGGAATGCAGGTGTAAGAAAAGAGAGGCGAAGGTAAGGTAACCCATAAGGATTAGTGAAGCCACGCTAAGGTATTGTGGTAGAACAATAGCGAGGAGGAGATGATTTGAAAGCTGGAGGGAAGGCGAAGAAGAAATATGATTGGTAGAGAACGATTGCGTCACTATAGTAGTAAAGGAGACCCCACGAGATCCCCTTATAAGACTTTATGAGTGGTTGAATATTCGAGGACGAATGTTCTAAAGGGGGAAAGGATGTTATATCCCGTATTTTGTACATTGGGACAATCGAGTTAACCACGAAAAGTTAGGGACAAGACTATTCCGGGATATGAAGTCGAGACTTTTAACCACGATCTTGTTTTAAGACATAGGTTGCTTGTGATTGTATTGGGTTGGATTATTAAGGAAATTTGGGGCTAAGTGCATTATGGGAACTTATAATTCATGAAATAAAGGAGCCTGTGGCCGGCCACATGTGGTGTGAGCCCATGCCACATGGAAGCTTAATATATGTTGGTAAAAGATGAATAAGTGATCATTTTCATCACACTTACTTCACCCCTTAGAAATTTCAAGAAACTTGGAGAAAAATCAAGCAACCATTAGGCCATAACCAAGAAAATTGAGGTCCAAAAATTGATCACAAAAAAATATTTTCTTCTAGTTTTCTGATTGGAAGGTCTGCATAACGTGGAGTAGTTGTTGGAACAAACAAAACACTGCATTCTTTGAGAACAAGCTCTGACAAGTGAAGGAATTGGGTGAAGAAGGTAAGGTTTTAATCTTCTATTATATGTTATGCATGGTTTGTATATGTTGTAGTATGTAGAAATGGATAAAACTCGTGAAATATACATGTTGAAGTGGAAGTGTGTCTTTGTTGTGGCCAGGTGATGTGCATGTTATGTTGTGTAGGAGTGATGAATTAAATTCTAATAGCATGTTTGGTTGTTGTAGTGTATAGAAATGTGTGGGTTGTGAATAGCTCTTTGTTCGACTATGTCTGTGTGATTTACATTTCGAGTCCCGTCCATGATCGCGATGGCACTTGTCGATTTAACGTGTATACATATCTTGAAATGTTGTGGTTATGGTGATAGCCTTTCGGCTTATATGCGATTTGTATACGTATGTTTTTATACGACGGTTTGAGACGAACGGCCGGCTTTGTGTATGTATATAAGTGGTTTGTATGTTGTTCATGGTTAATAGGTGTGTACGGGTGTCGACTCGGGCCTTAGTCATGGCCAGCGGGGATTGGGTCGTGACAGTGGCAGTATAACCATAAAACATACCTTTGAACGGGTAAGATATTACGATTCCTCTAACCTTTCTTTCATCTTCTGTTCTCGCACCACGATAACACGTAGCTTGATGCCATAAGTCCGATCATGATTTCATGTTGCTTGGAAGAATCGCTTATCGGAGGCAGCTACAGCAATTCATAATACATCTTACCCCAGCGATTGCACTAGCTCCAGTACGCAGTCCGGTAGCCGGTGTTGAAACCATAACCGTTTCCATAAGCTCAAATATGCATATCTACGGTTTGATTAGTTCGTCATTAAAAACCGTACGATCAGCTACAAAGACTTGTCCATGACATTTGTTCTTTCTCGATCATTGCAAAGCGATGTAAATCATTATAATTGTCAAGTAGCTACTTGGTAAAATATCATCAAGTATACTCGCAAACCCATAAAGCTTAGTAAACCCATCATACCTCGGTCACAGGCCCCGAAAACAATCGATCCTTGAAGGTGATTTATCTTTATATCAGTATTTTGTACATTGGAATATTTTAAGTTAGGCTGCGACAAGTTATGGACGGAGACTTTCAATTTCCGATTTTGTTGATTTGTTTTAATGCACAAGTTGCATATTCATCCTTTCATTGGTATGGAGTGTTAAGGAGTGGGATTGGGAATAAGGAAAATTTGGGGTGAAAAGTGAATTATGGAAAGTTAAGCATTTCATGAAAATTAAGGGCTAGAAGTGAAATTTTGGAAACTTAATATTTCATGAAAATGGCCATATGTGGCCATGTGTGGGGTGTGGGCCATGGGCCATATGGATAAATTATATATGTAGTAAAAGATGACAATTAAGTCATCATGAAATCATTCTTCGTCCTTAGAAATTTCAAGTACCTTGGAGAAGAGAGAAAAAAAGGGAGGGTTCGACCATGGTGAGTAAAAAATGGTGCCATGGGAATTGATCGAAAAAAAATTATTTTCTTCTAGCTTTTCCACTAATTGGAAGGTCCTCTGCAACGTGGAGTAGTTGTTGAGCAAGAAAATCGTTCCGCTTGTTGTCGCTGAACAAGTCGCTAGAATAGAAAAGTTGAAGGAAAAAGGTGAGGTTTTAATGTTATCTTTATGTGTTTTATGGATGATTTGTACGTATTTGTGAAATGTAGAAGTGAATGAAGTTCATGAAAATATGGTGGTGTGTTGTGTGGCCGTGTATGTGTGGTGTAGTGTAGAAGTGAAAAACTAATTGTATTTAGCATGGTTTGTGTATGTTGTGGAGTGTGGAAATGAATGAAAATCATGAAATTGATGCATGTTGATGTTGGCCGTATAGGGGCTATATTTGGTAGGTTATAGCGAATTGATTTTACTTAGTATTTTGGTCGTTGTTGTCATGGGTTATGTGATGAGAACGAAGGTATTGAATGATTCAAGTTGAAGTTATAATTGTTGAGGTTTGGCCGTGAGTATATGAGGTTATGTAGAAGTGATGAACAAATTTTATTTAGTGTTTTGGATTGTTGTGTTGTGGATTCAATGATGCAAAGGAAAGTTTAATGGTTCAAATTGAGGTTACAATCATGTGTGGGCTGTTTTGAAAGCTAATGTGAATTAAATGTAATTTCTTGCATTTATGATAATAATGTTGTCAATGTGTGGATTATTGGTGTCGTTGATGAATTTGGAAGTGAGGAATGTGTTGTTGTGGTGGTTCTCGGGTTTGGGGATAATTTCGGGTGAGTTGGTACATTGTTTGGGTTGTTTGAAATATTGTGTGAATTGTTTAAAGAGTTCTTGAATATTGTTTGAATGGTTTCGGATTAGTAATTGAACGTGTGAGCATTAGTGTTAGTTTGATTATATATTGGTTTGTATGTATGTAGTTGTGTTGGACATAATTGGAATGTTGTCGAAAAATGTGGAGGAGAATTATTAATGTTCGAATGCGTTTCGAATTGATTGTTGATGTTGTTGGAATGGTTGTTGGTATTGTTGTTGAAGATTTGGCCGAGTTGAATTCTCGGGGTTGTTGGTGGGGAAATGCTGCCAATTTTACGTAGATAAAGTGCTAGTTTGGAATTGGATTACTAAGTGCCTATGGCTAATGTTTGGTGTCTAATGACGATATTGTAGATTTTGAGAGCGGGGCTTAAGTTCGGAATAACTCGAAGCGGACGAGGTATGTAAAGCTTACCCTTCCTTTCTTTTGGCATGTCCCAGTGTAAATA
>NW_026723576.1:0-6010 GCF_029784015.1 Lycium ferocissimum
CGAGAGTTGTTTAAAAAAATTTTAATGGAGTTGTTAAACTCACATTTGGGCACATTGTTCCCCAGGTGGAATTGGGTAGATACCCAAAAAGAAAGGGGGTAAAGATTTGGCGGGCCCTCCCTCTTGAAAAGTACTCGGGCTTACGGGTTTTGGAAGATTTTTTAAGGGTTTCTTTATTTCCCCCAAAGTTGACCCAAAATCAACAAAGTTTCAATGGGGTTTGCAAACGTTTTTAAGAGCTAAGGACGGGTTGACTTCCCGGGCGACATTTCCGGGGGTTGGAAGGTTTGTTGTTTATTGCGACGCTTAAGTTGGGCTGGGTGTATTAATCCCTTTTATCCCGGACGGAAACATGAAAAGAATTACCCAACCCGTCTTGAATTGGCCTTTTCTGCAAAGATATGGAGACATTATTTATACTTTCATGTAAATTTAAAAATAAAAGAGCTTAATTATCTTTAAAAAAAAAGATTTAATTTTCGGGACGAGGGATGGGGGAAAGTTTTATCGTACATTCACCCGAAAAAATTTTGCGGGCGTTTTCCCCGCATCTGGGAAGTTTTGTGATGTACAATCGGAGAAGAGAAATGACCGTGAGCCCGGCCCCACACTAGGGTTAAAAATGCCCCACAAGGGAACCCCTTGGGAAATTCACTTTTTTTCCCTCTGGTAGTGAAATGAAAGAGCGACAATACGAAGATCCCATGCTGAGTGGCGGTGGAGGGACACTCCCTCGGAAGAGGAGTCATCCTGTTGAGATTACGGGAGACGGAGTTCTCCGATGAAGAACAAGTTATGTGTGTTGCCTAACGTAGGGCTCGTCACCAAATATTGAGGGAAGCTCGTTGTTTTCGTTATTCTATCCACCTAGGAGCAACAAAAATGTATAATGACCTTAAATCCATGTATTGGTGGTACGATGAAGAGAGGGAGCGTAAGCAACTTCAATGTCCCAATTGTCCAACAAGTGAAAATGAAGTATATCAAAAGCATGGATTGTTTGCAAGCTATAGAAATTCCAACCTGAAATGGGAAGTGATTAACATGACTTTATTACAAGTTTACCGTTCTCGCGCAAGTATGATTCCATATGGGTGATTATGGATAGACTCGCTAAGTCGGCTCTATTTTCTTTCGGTCGGAGGCTTTACGTACGTAACAGAAGATTATGCAAAGCTCTATATTAAAGAGATAGTGCGACTTCATGGTGTTCTAGTATCTATTATCTACGATAGGGTACTCGCCTTTCTGACTTTCCGGGAAGTCCTTCCGAAGGTTTGGGACCCATGTGAACGCCTTAGTACCCACATTTCATCCACGGCATCGAATGGGAAGTGGCAGATCCTATTCGGACTCTTGAAGATATGTTACGAGCATGTATGATAGATTTTGGAGGAAATTGGTGATACAAGCCGAGCTTCATCAAGAATATCCATTTCAAGCCAAGCTAGGGATCACGTCTTTGGAGACTTACTAGGTGTGGATTGGCACGAAGCTCAAGAATATGCTAAAATGGAAATATAGGCCTATTTGGATGAAGTAGGGAGAAAGAAGTTTGCCTTTCATCATCTTTTGAGAAGACTACTAACCAAACAAGCGTCCTTACTTCATTAAGGGTATTATTGTAATAGCCATAGTAGTCTTCCTTTTCTATCTAGTATAAATACTATCTTAGTTTATTTCATTTAGTAGACTTTATGATATGAAATATTGAAATTGTGAAATTGTAAGACTCCATTGGGAGCATGAGAGATGAGAGCTTGTTGAAGCTTTAGTTCAATTCTTTGTTGAGAAGGTTGGTTGCTTGGGACTTGTTTCCCTTGAGGTCACCTTAAGAATTTGGTGTTTCTTTTGATGATAATTTAGGAGGTCTTAGCTTTAATATAACTTTGGTTGCTAGGTGAATCTTAAGTTGTGGCCGTCAAATTATCTATATTTTCTTTTCCTTTTGTTTATCTTCTTAATTTCTCGTTTTCGCGTTTCCGTTCTTGTATCAATTGGTATCAGAGCCTAAATTAGGTTTGTTTCAACAAATCTAGCTTGGGATTTAATTCTAAAAAAAAAAAATCGAAATTCAAAAAAAAAAAAAAAATACAATTCAAAATTCAAATTCGTGTTTGATGTCGTCCTTGTTTGTTGTTTTTGACACTAGACCTGAGTTCCCTATGTTTTTTGAGTCTAGATCGGAGTTTCAAGTTCTTTTGGAGTCATATTGAGTCATTCACCATTGTTGGAACTTGAAGGTTTTAGAAACTTGAATGTGGGTTTTGAAGAAGAAGTAGAAATTAGAGTTTTAAAGTCATCAAGGTATTCTCCTAGTGAAGAAGGTTAAGAATCCAAAATTTGAAGTGATTTGGAGTATTTTTGAAAGATCTACCATTTTTGGTATTTGAAGCTTTGAAGAACTCAAGAACTTCAGTGCTGGTCTTGTGATTTGGTTGAAATCAAGGTTGAAACCTATTGGGTTTTGTTCTCTACATCAAAGAGAACTTAAATCCTAAATTTGAGCTAATTTGGAGTTGGTTTGAGGGTAGTTGAATTTTTTGAATTGTTCTTGTGTTCTTGAAGACTTTCAAATCTTCACATATGGAAGAAGACCTCCAAAGGGCTATTTGATCCAAAAGTTGCCAAATAAAGTTGTGAAAAAGTGTTTGTGGGCCCAAGTAAGTAAAAAAAAAAAAATCGAAATACTTACTCTAAATTTCGATTTTTCAAAAAAAAAAAAAAAAGTGCCCGTTGAAGCCACGTCGGCGATGACGCGTGCACCGACGCGCCTCTGACGGGCGCGTGGGGGTAAATTCGCAGAGTGGGAGTTTTTTTGACACCCAGAAAAATTTTCTAAGTGTTGGCAGATTTTGGTCCAACTTTGAGAGGGCATATCTTTGTGTATCGGGAGTTGCGGGACCCATAATATATGTAAATTCAAGTTCGAGTCTACATTCCGAATCAAGAAGCTGTTAATCAATCAGAGGTCTGGAGAAAAGTTATGGGCGTTATAAAAACATGGGCAAGCAGTTCGAATTTTCTAAGTGTTGGCCAAAAAACTTCCCAATTTGTCTAAGTGTTTGGGTACAGGTTTGCTCACTTCTTCTTCTCACTTCTTTGATTCTCTAGCTAATTAACAACTAGTAATTGATCCTTACTTGCTGTTAATTAGTTCTTGAATTTTTCTTTCAAGCCAATTCTTTTCGTTCTTTTCTCGTTTTTACAACTTCGCCCGTTAATTTCTTGATTCAAGTGCGTTTGTTTTAAATTGAGTCATCCTTTATTTCTTCGAGTCGATAAGAATCCACTCTTGACCTCGAGTGATGAACGGAACCTTATGACCCATTCACCGGATTAACAAGCATACAACCATTAGTCAAGCAATTTGTGAGGCATTCAAAGGTGCGCATACTTGAAATAAGTTTGGTAGTTATTTTAACTAACGTAACATGTTTGCTTGCTTTGTTGAGTTTCTTAAATAGGTACTAATGGCCACCTCAGGAGGAGAAACGCAAGTTCCCAGGAACCTACACTTAAGGATTTGATGAGGTTGTTGCATGATATGAACAACAAGGTAGGGAGTTTGAATAGTCAAATGGATCACCTAGAGAGTAGGATAGAAATCGCAGAATGTAAGGAGAAACGGCAGAAGAGAGCTTGGATTGTTGGTTCAAAACTCACAGTAGTTACCTGAAAGAGAGGGGCACAAGTATGTAGTGGACTTGGGAGTCTTCTCTTTCCACAACCTATTCCACAAGAGACAACTAAGGCAAGGTTGCAAAAATCTCCACCACTGAAAACCTTGTCAACTAAAAGAAGATTCTTCGTGTGAACTTCAAAATGATAGCTAACCTCTAACACTTCCAACTCTTTGAATGTACAAGTTTGCGATGTGAGTGTGATAGTAGCTTGTCGCTGTGTGACTTTAATGATTCTTTACCATGTTATGATAATGTCATTGTTGAAAGTGTCCCTACACTAGTTGATCTTTTAGACGACCTAATCGATTCTTCTTGCAAGATTGATTTGTGTCCACCTAGTGTTGACACTTGTGCTTTGGAATGAAAATACATTATCATGTGATCAACTTGAGTGTAATGTTAGTCCACTAGTCTAAGAATTTTTGTGATGATTAATGAACCTCCGATTAGTGATGACGTGGTTCTAGTTGATCATTTGAATAGGTTTGACACCTCACCCTTGTTTGATACAAAACGGAAACGAGTCTCTTGGCTTTATCTTTATGTTGAGTGATGACTCCGTTTGTGATGGTGATGTGTATCATGTGGATAGTCATGTAAATGAAGGTACTTTGAAAAATGACATTTGTCTTTTTGAGAATGAAATTACATGCTTCTTCTGCTTACTATTGTTCATTGATTATTCTCTCTTTAAAGATAATGTCTTATTTGATGATAACATGACTAATAAGAGTGAAGTGCCTAGTGGAATGTATTGTAATGTTGAAAATGTAGTTGCCTTTTGGGGACTACATGAGTATTTGAAAACCACCATGGAATGGTGACCTCTTCCCTATGATAGAAAACTTCCTTTGGGAAATGATAATACACTTGTGGGAAAGTGTTTTGAAAAGAGTGATACTTGTTGCAAATCGTTAACTCTTCCTTTGTGTGTTCCGATTCTTAGTAGTATGATTGAGCATGTACTTGAATTTAATAGTGAAGCTACATGTGAGGACACCATAGATGAAGTTGTTTTGTGTGAAACCTTTCTTTACTATATATTTGCATATGATGACATTCATGCTTATGTTAGGGGTGCATTTTTATGTTGGGGAGGGGTCCTAATGGGTAGATGTTTATTTTCTTGGCCACGATGTGCTTTGGATATTATTTACACTGCTTGACCCGGGATATTTCAAATTTGTGTGTCATGTCTAGTAGAATCAATATTGTAGTCATGCCTTTTCGGTATTTTGAAACCATTGGTTCCTTTACGATATATTCATTTCATGTTCTTTGCGATAACCAAGTTCTTAGTGCTCTCATGAGAGCTTGTTCTTCTTAATCATGGTTGATACTTGGTTATATCACAAGTGTGTGCATGTTGGCATGTTCGTAGAGTAGGCTACTCTAACACTAACCCTCATCCTTTGAGGACCTTGTTGTTGCTTGTCTTCCCTGTGGTTTGCAAGGTTTAGATTCGAGGGCGAATCCTTTTCAAGAAGGGGAGAATGATACACGCCGAGCTTCATCAAGAATATCCATTTCAAGCAAAGCTGAGGATCACGTCTTTGGAGACTTACTAGGTCTTGGATTTGTCACGACCCAACTAGGGCCGCAGCGAAACGACGCCCGATACTTGTATCGGACACCCCCATCATCGTATTACCTTTATTACTAAGTGGGCCATATGAACTACACCACTCTTTTTTTTTAAAAAATACATTGGTAACATAATAATATACATAGACTAGCTTGACTTTGACAATACATTATACAATGTATCCAGACACCGTAATACAAAACATCTACTCTGTATAGTCATTACGAGCTTCTAACATAGCACACATATACATAGGAAGGGCCGAGTGCCTACGTGTCTGGCTTGTACATACAAGAGAAATTAAAAGAGTCTGTGGTTCGAAGCAATCGGAGCTCGCTATCCGTCAGCCGAGCAGAACTCCTAAAAACTGTGTCTCAGTCACCGCCCCACCACAAGGCATGAACGCAAGTACGTCGTCTACGTTAAGGGGACGCGTACGTAGGTAACAAGTAGTGGGGCGGGGGGGGAAACTATGCAAGAATAAACATAAGTAAGGATCACCATGTCATAGGTTCGAGGATATATAATGAAGTCGAAAATAACCTATACATAAAAGGCCCTTTTCATGGGATACTATGTGTGTTACCTTAGGGAAAAAATCTCTTATCGTAGACATAGAAAATAGAGAGCGCATTATGACATACCTTATCATATAATGTCATTCGCACTATATCAGGAGATCATATCATATCATAGCATGGCGTGTCATAGTATATCAGGGATAAACGTAGCGTATTAT
>NW_026723577.1:0-6756 GCF_029784015.1 Lycium ferocissimum
GAACATAGTAAATAGAATCATATACGAGACAAAGGTGAACAAGATTCAATGCAACAAACAGAGTTTCATAAAACTTGCCTTTGAACATATTTCATCTGTAACGTTCTCATATCAACGTCACTATAGTATTTCATAATCATTCTGTATATAACATATATAACGTGTCCCGGCCCTCTAATGAGGAACTCGGTAATTATAATCATAACATCATAAACATAAGCACATACGTGTCCGGCCATGATAGAGGACTCGGTAATAAGGAATGTATGCCCTCCGGCCTCCATCTCCAAATCATCATATCATCATATCATCATCATCATCATATATATATATATATATATATATATATATATATATATATATATAACGTGTCCCGACCTACAGTGAGGGACTCGGTGAATAGTATAATGGATCGGCGCACGAGAACGTACCCGGCCGGGACTCGGTGAAGGATATAGCGGTAGCACGAGCGAGTAATAAGCAACCACATATATATATAAAACATTTTTGAGACTCAATAAATAGTAAACAAAATCAGTTCTCAGACATTAGCATGTTACATTTTATAAAAATCAAGCATACTTATGCAATTCCTTTTAAGAATAAGAACTCCTAAACATCACATACTAGTCCATCATGTAATAAATAACGAGATCATAATTCCACTATACCAACATTTTCAACATTACGGACGAATAACAATCACATGTCATACTAGAATTTAAAGAGTGGAGTCACCCCGAGGCTCAGATTATATCTTACTTACGTCTAGGACATGCCAAAAAGAAGGAAGGAATAGGTTTTGCGTACCTTTAGCGTTTAATCGTATAATAACTTGTACTTGCTGCCCAACAACACTTATCCTATATCAAGATATCAAGAGCTACAGTTAGTCTACAAAGGATTTTAATACGCACTCTAGCAACGCTCACAACCCTTTCAAACATTTAGACGACGTTTCGTTCGCATTCAAACCAACTAGTGCTACAAGCTAACATTGCTAGTCATTCTTTTCTTATATCATTCCAAACTTGTTTAACATGACTTAGGGAACTTTGGACAGCTTGTCTATCATTCAATTCAGTCCCAGCTCACAGCCAAACAGCCAGCCACAACAATACCATTTCACTTTTACTACATGTTCATAACAACATTCAATCATTCAACAACATTACTTCACTTCTAATCTTAAAAAAGTCACGATTTTGGACAGCTTGCACACCTCAACATAATTTGTTTCATTAACACCTTAATTCACCTATTCAACATACATACAATGTACCACAATGTGCACAACAACAACAATCAAAACATGGCACAAAAAGTCCATAAACTCCCCAAAAAACGATTCTTACACGGCTTCAATGCCATTCCTACACTTCATGATTTTCACTCATTTATTCATACTACAACACTTTCAATCCACTTCCAATACATGTATAAGAAGACTAAACATGATTCCATGAAAGTCTACAACACACGGTGTTATATCCCGCATTTTATACGTTCGGATAAGTCGGGATAATTGCGAGAAGTTAAGGGTTAGACCATTTTCCAAGATTATTTTTGTGCAGGGGTCGTTGGCGAATATTAATTATGAACATTATTAGTATGGAAATATTGAGAAAGGCCAAGGGTAAAAAGAGAAATTTGCAAAATGGCCAATGGAAATAATGCGGAAGGCTAGGGGTAAAATGGTAATATTGAGGAAAGTCAAGGGGCAAAACGGGAATTTCACAAAAGGATCATGAAAGTTCTAAGAAGGGTCATATTGGCCATGTGATGAATAAATATGGACTAAAGTGTACATGGCAAGATATTGGTCATCTTTTGATTTAAGAAAATCTCAAGAAAAAGGAAGAAAAATCTAGAAAAAAAGAGGAGAAAAAGAATAAAAAAAGATGACAAAGAAGTCATCTTTTATTTTAGGAAAACCTCAAGAAAAGAAAAGGAAAAGTCTAGAAAAATGGAGAGAGAGGGCATGTGCCCCTCACATGACTTGGAAGAGATATATATATATATATATATAAGAGGTCATCTTTTAATTCAAGAAACTTGAGAGAAAGAACAAAAGAAAGAAGAGGAAAAAAAAATGAAGGCCTATTCGGCCATTGTAGAAAAAAAAAAAGGAACCTTGAAATCTTGTTCAAAAAAATTGCTTCTTCATGTATTTCTACCAATTCAAGGATGCTCTTCAACATGGTGTAATTGTTGAAGCAAGAGAATCACTCCTTGGTGCAAATTCCAACCTTAGCTAAGTGAAGAAGTTGAAGGAAAAGGTAAGGTTTCATCTTCTTTTGTATGTTATGGATGCTTGGTATATGTTGTGATATGGAGAAATGGATAGAATTCATAAGAATATGGAAGTTTGCATGGTGATTGTGTATATAAATATGTGGCCGTGTGTGCATGGATGTTGTGTAGGATGGATGAATTAAATATATGTAGTATGTTAGTTGTTGTTGGAATGTATAGAAATGAGTGAAATTCATGAAAAACATGGAAGTTGTGTAAGGCCGTATGAATGTAGTATATGACCATGTGTATATATGTCGTATTGTGATGGGATGATGAGCAAATTTTATGTAGAGTATTGGTTGTTGTTGTAATATATAGAAATGGATAAAAATGCATGAACATGCATGTGCCAATGTGATGGCCGAATATGGTAGTGTATGTGGAAGTGGTGAATTAATTTTATTCAGTATATCTTGGTTGTTGTGTTGTGGATTATATGATGAATAATGAGGATTTAATGGTTAGAGATGGAGTGATGTATGAATCGAATAGAACGGAATTGAATTGAATTGGAAATAAATGGAATATTGTTGGCAAGATTATTGGTATCGTTGATAGTTTGGCCGGTTGAATTCCGGGATTGTTATTGATTAAAATCGGCCAAATTAAACTTGGTGGCATGATATATTTACGGGGGAGATCTTTGCCGAAATTTTGGTAGCCAAGTTTTATTTTAAGGATCTAATTCTAAATGCATTAATCAATGTTTGGTAAACACGACCAAATTGTAGATTCTGGCGGATTCGCAGCTTGGATTTGGAATAGCAGAAGGAGCGGAAAGAGGTATGTAAGGCTTTACCTTCCTTTCTTGGCATGTCCTAGACGTAGTAGGATTGGACGCGGGCCTCGGGGACCATTCCTTTCCTCGAAATCCAAGATTGAAATTAGTTACTATTCATTCGAAATGAATTGAACTAGAAACTGTGCAAAATGTTGGAAAAACTTTCTAAACCTCTAGAACTTGCATAAATAAGACCCGATTACCCTAAAACTCTCATAAGTAATGTCATGAAACGTATTACACGTAAACTGTGTACGCCGCCTCATTTGACTCGAGGTGGGCCATAATTGTTTCGTTTACTAAACGATAGGTGTTGTAACTATTTTAATGAGAATATTTTTATGAAGATATTAACGGGGATGTTAGGGAAGAAAATACGTATATGACGAGTACGATAAGAATGATCCTATGACTAAGCAACGAATATGATATTGTCATGACAATGATGATGAAAAATGTGAGAAAATGTCTAGGATGAATATGTTGAAGATATGTTCCTACCATGGTTATGACGATATGAAAGTATTAGATTAACTTCTATAATATCCATGATTCCATTCTATGTTTCCTTCAACACTATTCCTTGTTGATAGTTTCACCTTATAATACTGCGTTCCCTCAAGGTGAGACGAAGCGACCACGATTGTTCCATAATGTAATCGGAGGTATCCGACCTTACGTCACTCCGATAAAGTTATAACTTTTAATTGGGCTCTTATGCATGCTTAAGCTGTGATAATTACACCGTGCCTATATGGCGGGCATGTCACCGCTTACGGCGGCGCCTATTGGATGATACTGCTTGGCCTAGAGGGCCGGGCACGACCGCCACTACGATAGGCGTAGTGGTCTGCATATAATCACACTGGGCCTATTGGCCGGGCACGATCCCCACTAGTGGCGCTGCAAGAGATAATTACCCCGGACGCGGGAGGCCCGGACGCGGGCTAATGATATTATGCAATGCAGACAGATTATGAGATCATGCAATTCAGACAGATTATGTACGTATATAAAGGTAACAGTAAGCATGCATGATTCTGCCTTAAGAGGCACTCACATGTACAGATTACAGCTTTATGCATGACATGTCCCACATATACAAGTATATTCTCATTTATATGACATGCTATACTTTTATACCATGTTCTTGTTCATACCTTACATATTCGGTACAATGCTCGCATCGACCCTCTTCTTCGGGGCTGCGTTTCGTGCGCGCGGTACACCGGACGGATAGAAGCCGGGGATAGAGACGTTCCAGCGAAGCCGGCAACCTCCATTTGTTCTGGAGTGTCGCCGAGTCAGCGTACTATGCCATGAAGTCTTATTTGAAGTTAGAGACTTTGCAGACAGAGTCGTGGGTTTCGGGAGACAGTTTGTATTATGATATGAGTTTGTACAGCTATATATATTTTATTTGATTTAAAAGCAACGAAAGGGTCCTATTATGTATGAGTAATTTCATTAAGTATGTTTGCTTTAAAGGTTCAAAAAAAAAAAAAAATTTTACAGTACGTAGTAAGAGTCAGTGGGTTCGCTCGGCTCCGGTTACGGGGTCGGTGCCATCACACACGATCAAGATTAGGGTGTGACAAAGTGGTATCGAGCGGGTCGGTCTAAGAGGGCATGCTGCAAAGTCGTGTCCGGTAGAGTCACATTTATGGGTGTGAAGCCGGCCACATCTATAGACGGAGGGCTGCGGGGCATCTAGGAAATGTTGACCTTGCTACACGTGTAGATCGTGCGGTAGAGCAGAATGTAGGAGAAAGAAATTCATATATAAACCGCCGTACGACGGAAGAGGCTGGAAAAAGGAAATACTGCGACTAGGCAAAAAGTGAGATGTGTTGTTTTGGAAAGGTTATGGGTTTGGCGTGGCGACGAAGGTGCGATCGCTACCATCGCGAATCTGGAAGTCCAGGACAGGAGGTAGTTATGCACGCGAACGAAGAGTGAACGCTGGGGGTCGAAAAGGGCAAAATAGTAATTATAAAGAAAAGGATGTGGTACGAAAATGCCTCGGAAGCTGTAAGACTTCGATTTGCCCCGGAAGGCATGTAATAAAGGTCATGTGAGGAAGCGGACGGCAAAATATCAGCATTAAGGCATCGAATTCCGGCAAAGTTTCGAGGTTAAGCGTGCTCAGGTGGGAGCAATTCTATGATGGGTGACCCCCTGGGAAGTTGGTAAGAAATTCTATAAATTGAGACATAAGAGACAAATGAAAGCTAGGGTAGTTTAAGGGAAAACTAAGATATGCGAGATGGTCGGAGACCATGGGATGACGCGTAGGGCGAGACAGACTACCTCGGTGAAGGGACAAAAGGTGTATCACAGCCCTAGAATTAGGATAGGCTTGAACAGCATTTGGACGTACCTTGTGGGCTAGATGATAGCATATATATATATAAATATAAGGTGTAGGACATCCTATATATGATTGTATTGGTAGACATGTGAGTCCCAGCGGTCGAACTATGGTATAAAAGGGCATTAACCAAGTAAAGGTATCGAAATCCAAGTGACAGCAAGGTGAACGGTACAGGTGCTACAAGGAAAGCTGTCATTGTTTTACTACAGATTAAGATAAAGGAATAAATGTATAGCCATACTATTATGGTTGCCACAGGCATGGAAGAGCTGTTTGAGAGGATGACCTAAGTAAGGACAAGGTCTATGTGTTAGAAAGGAATAGTTCACGAGCCTTAGAACCCATATGAAGAAATAACAAGAGAAGGAAGGTACTCGAAGGCGGTTAGCATATAAGGAGCCCCAAAAAGGGGGGGAGACTATATTATATTAGACCTAAAAAGGAATTACAACACTATTAAGTGTCAGAAAAGGAAATCTATTAGCTCGGAATTAGAGTTCAAAATATGGAAGAATACTTGGGAGGAGAGTAGTAGACAAAATAATGATGAGTGTACCAAGAGATAGACCTGAGGATAAAGGAATAGCCTGCAGCCGCATTGGATCGTTAAGCAAAGATTGTGTACCAAGACATGGCTTCAGCTAAGGTGCGATGACGAAGTAATAATGGAAAAGAAACGACTTGGAGGACGAGGATAGTGGGTTCACACAGTGAATTAGGAAAAACCTATGGTACGAAGTAAGGACTCATGAAAAGGCTAAATGGTTTCATTACGACGAGATAAGGCGGACGATAAGAAACGGGCATAGAGGAAAGAGCAGTTATAAGAGGGATCCTCCCGGAATATTATGACCCCATAAGGTCGGTTGAACATTCGAGACGAATGTTCTAAAGAGAGAGGATGTTATATCCGCATTTTATACGTTCGGATAAGTCGGGATAATTGCGAGAAGTTAAGGGTTAGACCATTTTCCAAGATTATTTTTGTGCGGGGGGTCGTTGGCGAATGTAATTATGAACATTATTAGTATGGAAATATTGAGAAAGGCCAAAGAGGGTAAAAAGAGAAATTTGCAAAATGGCCAACGGAAGTAATGCGGAAGGCTAGGGTAAAATGGTAATATTGAGGAAAGTCAGGGGCAAACGGGAATTTCACAAAAGGATCATGAAAGTTCTAGGAAGGTCTATATTGGCCATGTGATGAATAAATATGGACTAAGGTGTACGGCAAAATATTGGTCATCTTTTTATTTAAAAAATTTCAAAAAAAAAGGAAGAAAAATCTAGAAAAAAAAAAGGAGAA
>NW_026723578.1:0-6005 GCF_029784015.1 Lycium ferocissimum
AAACATAGAAGAAAATATTTTTGTGATGAGTGTTTTTGATCTTCCATTTTTCTTCATGGCCGAATATGGCCTTAGCTTGGAAACTTCTCAAGCTTCTTGATTTTTCTAAGGGATAGAAATGATGAAGATGATTAATTATCATCTTCTAGCCACGTATATAGTTCACCCACATGGCCCTATAGCCCACACTCCTACATGGCCGGCCACTGCCATTCACCACTAATAGCCAACTTTCCATATTCCTTTTGGTCTAATTTTTCCAACTTTCATTCTCTAATTTTTTTCTTATTCCAATCTTACCCCTAACACTTCATATCAATAAAGATGAATATAACTTATGCGTTAGAGACAAAATCAACAAAAACGGAAATTAAAGTCTGTCCATAACTGGTCGCAACCAACTTAAAATATTCAAATACGAGTACGAGGGTGAAACAATTTGTTCTTCATACCTACACTGAGAGCACATATACACGGCCACGCAACAATATACAACCTTCCCATGATTTTCATTCATTTCCATGCATTATAACACGTCCAAGCATCCATACAACACGTAAGAGGAATAGAACCTCACTTTCTTTCACTTGTCTTCACCTCCACCTTTCTCGGCCAAAGTTCCTTCAAGAACGAATGGTTTTCTTGTTGTTTCATCAACCACTCCACGTCGACAAGGACCTCTATTTAGTAGGAAAACATGAAGAGAAAAATTTTCCATGATCACCATCAAGAGGCTGTTCGACGGCCCCTCGCTCGAACCCCTCCCTCTTTTTTTTTTCATCTTTCTTTTGTTTTCTTTCTCTTCTTGAATTTTCTTGAATTCCAAGGTGATGACCTACACATATATATATACATAAGTGGCACATGACCATGCACATGCCTCTTCTTCTTCCAAATTTTTCTAGATTTTTCTTCCTTTTTTCTTCAAATTAAAAGATGACTTATAACCCTTAGGTTTATACATATAATCACATGGCCATAAAATAGTGGGACCCAAGGCCACTATGACTTCTCGATAAGTCATATACAATAATAGTTTTCCAAATTCCAAGTTTACCTCGATATTCCATGCCAATAATATTTACAAGCGACTTGCGCATTAAAACGAGAACCGGAAAATGGCACTTTGTAGCAACTTTCCCGCGATTGTCTTAAAATATTCCGACGTACAAAATGCGGGATATAACACAAATACATAATGGAAGTTTTTCAGAGAACAATATGCCTTTTTACCTTTCTCGAATCGAATAAAATCTGTAACGTATAGGACTTATAATACAATGCGTAATAATACATCGGCATAACCACTTACATAACCGAGCATCTTATACCACGACCTTTATCGCAAAGTCTCTAACTCGTAACATAGAACCATAACATCATACTCGACTCGGCCTACACCGGAGAAAATGGGCTCGCCAATCCCATTTGGAACATCTTAACTAATATCTTGACTCCTGGGTGTACACGCGGCATGAAACCGACCCGAAGAAAGGGGGTCGCACGGAATATGTACCGAGTATGTAAAGCATGAAGTACGGTGAGCGGGATTATCGAAGTAAAGCATACGAGAGAAATCGAGAGAAGACTTGCCGTTGAAAACACTATCATGCATATACATATATGTCGGAAGCAAAATTCATATCATAATCATGTCATTATATCATCGTACATATGTCTTGTACCCCGGCCCTTTAATGAGGGACTCGGTAAGTAAAATCATAATATGCATATATATAAAGTATACATATAACGTGCCCGGCCCTCAATGGAGGGACGCGGTAAATGAAATCATGTCATCATCATGTATGCATGCATATAAATATATATACATATACGTGCCGCCCCCTACAGTGAGGGACTCGGTGAAGAGCGTGTCCCGGCCCGCTAGCAAGGGACTCGGTATGTCATCCCGCCGCCATCCTCATATCATCACATCATCATATACCGTGCCCGGCCCTTTCGGGACTCGGTCGTGCAGGAGCCTTTTGGGACTCGGTAAATAATCATATCATCATATCGTACCCGGCCCTCAGTGAGGGACTCGGTGAACAATGCAAAGAAATGTGCACGAATACGTACCCGGCCCGGACTCGGTGAAAGACATATTGAGCTTGCACGGCGAGTAGTGAGAAACCATATGCACATAAAATCATACTCACAGACTTAATGGAGTAGTCTAAACGGAATGTCATTTGAAAATCGGACCATGGTTACATCAAATATCTTTCGGACGTTATTCGGAACATAGCATATATCATAAACGTATTAACAAAACCATAGGGATCATAGTCATATACCAAACCAATCCGAGTCCGCCTCGGAAGGTTACGAACATTGTTCACTTTGGAACTTTCTACGAACAAATCGAAGCGATCCGAGCCTTTCTGTGAAAGTTACGGACTTTCGTAGTTTCGGAACCATTTAGGAACAAAACTCTTTGAAAACAAAACCTTCATGCAACTTTTGAAATTTAATTATACAAGTGACATAAGGACCATGATTTGACCATATTAAGAATGCGTATATCAAGAAGCCAATAAGATTTATAAACATGCTCGGATCACTAGAATGAGGTTACCTCGAAATTCGTGTCATAACTTATTTTCAACTAAGACGTGCCAAAGAAAGAAAGGTTGAGCTTTACATACCTTAGCCGCTTCCTAGGCTAATCCAAACTTACGTCTCGACTTCTCACGATCTACAATGATGTCATTAGATATCAACCATTAGATTAGCCATAACACTTAAGAATTCAATTCCGAATTAACACTTTGTCTACAAAAATTTCAAGTAACATTTCCCTATAACTTCAACATCCCGAGAATTCAACTCGGCCAAATCACAACAACCAAACCAACAACCATACTAACAATATCCATAAGTGATTCAAAACGCATTCTAACATTAATAATTCCTTTCTACACAATTCGACAACATTCCATTTATATTCAAATAAGCTACGTGCATTCAACCCAACATCATTGATCATACGTTCAAGTGTTAATCCAAGACCATTCAAACACGATTTAAAAACATTCCAAAGAATCCATACAATATTCAAAACAACCTAAACAACAGGCCATTCCACCCGAAAGCTTCCAACTACATTAGGAACATCAATAACACATTTTCTTCTTCCGAATTCATAAACTACATCAACAATTCCATACGTCTACAACATCATTTCCATTGAACAAGAAACCACATTAAAATCATATTATCTTCCAAATCAGCCCACACGATGATCACTTCAACTTGGATCGTTAAGCCTTCATTTTATATCATAGAATCCACAACAAACAACAACTAAAACACTACATAAAATTAGTTCTACACTTTTACACCACACTACATATATTCGGCCACAACATAACACACCATAATCTCATGAATTCCATTCATCTCCACATATCACAATATGCATAAACACACATAAAACATGTAACGAAGATTGAACCTCACCTTTCCATCCATCTTCTCTTCTCGGCTAAGCTTTGGACAAGGCAACAACGGATGATTTTCTTGCTCCAACAACTACTCCACGTTGTAGAGGACCTTCCAATTGGTAGGAATACATGAAGAAATAATTTTTTGATCATGATTCTCCATGGGCCATGTTCGGCCAGCCCATGGCCGAACACTCTCCCTCTCTTTCTCTCCAAGTTTTCTTGAATTTTCTAAAGTTGCAAATGGTGGCTTATGTCTTATTTTAGCACCACTTATATATATATATATATATATATATATATATATATATATATATATATATATAAAGGGGGCACATGGCCGGTCATGTGCCTTTATTTTTCCTCAATTTTCTCAAATTTTCTAGAATTTTCTTAAACTATAAAAGATGAATTTGTAGTCTTGCTTAGTCATTCCATGCATGTGCATATATATAGCTCCACAAAATATGTAATGTACACATGTGCCATCTCATGGCATTAAAATATTGGCCAACCATGGGTGGGGCCCACTTTCCACTATACATGGCCACTTTGGCTCTTCATGTCTATTTCATGAATTTTTTTTTTCTTTCCACATTCCAAGTTTGCCCTTACTTTTCCTTGTTCCAATTTTTACCCTTAATGCTCCATACCAATAAAAGAGTGACAATGCAACTTATGCATTCTTAACAACCGAAAAATAACCTCGTCCTTAACTTCCCACTTCACTTCAACTAGAATATTCAAATGTACAAAGCATGAGTATAATGGGGAACCCCGTTTATAACTCGAGATAAAACGTATGTTGGATGGATGCAATGCATTTCGATGTATTAGGAAAGGAAATTAAATTTCCTTATTTATCAACAATTTCTCAAAATGAAAGTGATTTTGAGAAATAACTGTGATTTCTCAAAATCAAAATGAAAGTGATTTCTCAACAATTTCTCATGCAATCTATACCATGAGGCTAGGAGCCCAACCTCCCATTTCCAGAAAAAGCCCAATAAGCCTAATAACAGGTTTTCAGCCTTAGCTGAATTCCCAAACCTAACTAGGCCCATGAGGCCTACAGTCCCAGTTACTAGACAAAAATTAACCATTCTCGGTTCTATTCCCCAAATAGAACCACCATCATCACCATTCCAGAGGATGCAGAGACCCTCTACAAGTTCAACAACAAGTAAAATTCAAACCAGTGATTGTTATGAGATGAAGACCCCAGAGTCTTTTGCACAGGCAGTAAATCCAAACATTCCCTCAAAGAAGGAAGGTAAACGTTGGTGCAATTCTAGAAGAATTTGCCATTGTTAAAAAGATAGAAATACCTATTCTGGCATTAGATAAATATTACTTAGATTGGAAGGTTGAGGATTTACTCAAACCTTGATACACCAACTTTAATTACATTGAGACCAATGATCCTATCAAAACTAGGAGATATTATGAATTCATCGATGACACGAGATCCATAAATCAGTGAACATCATTTAGCAATGAGCAGCTAAGATTCAAACAACATTTCATATTCAAAGTTCACAATAAATAAGATCATCAGCCCATTCGAATGGAAAGTTGATCAACTACATACCCCGATCGTGTTATCAAAACAGCATAGGCCACAAACATGTAACTATTATGATTATGAAGCAGCATGGTACAACTTTTTGTATGTACGACGAATTCACATACATGGTTTGTAAAATACAAGCGAACAAATGACCAAGCCGGTAATTGGAACTGTATTTCCTTATACCGGTGGAGAAATTTGGAGTAATGAGCTAACAATGCCAAAAAGTTTAAGATTCATTATGACAAACCTTCACATAAGAAATTTCTACCTTACCGGAACACATTAAATTATCAAAATATTATATTGTAAAAAGAATATCTTATATTGTCAATTTGGTCTTTTGATATGCATTTGAAATAACGGATTAAATATTTAGTTAAAACTATTAAAATCAAAGGACGGACTCCTAAAGCTAAAAATTTAAAGCTCAAAAAATCCAAGACCATCATCCAAAACAGTTAACGAGGTCAACGATTAATCCAAGGGTGGAATTAAAAACGAAGCTCTTAGAAGCTTTGAGTAACATTGATAATACAGATCCATCGGAAGTGCAAGAATTACTTGGACCTGACATCATTAACGACGTTAAGATAATGGAGACATGATGGACACACCAAGGCATGTGGCAGGCATATCTCCACTAACAAGAAGATATTAGATCTTATAAGAAACGTAGAATTCGAACTCTTGTTTCAAAATTCACAAAAGGACCAAAAAATCCTTTATTTTTATAACAGAGGTGATAACAAAAATATTTCTCTCGAAGAAGTATTAGATTCTATAGAGCAATTAAATACATTAAATTTACAGAAAATTTGTGCAATTGCGATAATATTAGTGATAGAATCTTGTCAAACGAACTTGATACAATATACACTCAATATTAATCTATATGAGTTAAAAAACAAAATATTTTAAACAGTTGTCAATATGTCATCATAAGCTACAAAGATAGCTAAAGTTGAAAGTGATTAAAAAATTGG
>NW_026723579.1:0-5956 GCF_029784015.1 Lycium ferocissimum
ATTTGGGGTTTTGGGTCAAAACGATCTGGATTATCTTAACTTTTTTTTTCTTGTTGAATCACCTCGGGGCCTATTAGGCACATCTTTCTCCTATTTCAAACCATCCAATTGGAGACTTGCACTTCCTTCCATATAAAGCTCATACGGAGCCATTTGAAAACTAGAATGGTAGCTATTGTTGTATACAAACTCAATTAGAGGTAAGTGGTCATCCCAACTACCGCCGAAATCTAGTACACACACCCGTAGCATATCTTCCAAGGTCTGGATAGTACGTTCTGCCTGCCCATCAGTCTGCGGATGAAATGTCGTGCTAAGCTTCACTTGAGTACCCAAACCTTCTTGGAAGGATTTTGAACTTAGCGTAAATTGTGCCCTCATTATACGAATAATGGATATCGGAATACCATGAAGCTCACAATCTATTGATATACAACCTCGCACGATCTTAAAAACCGAGTATGTGGTTCGACGAAGAAGAAAATAAGGTTTGCTTTCGTAGTCTGTCACGATCACCCATATGGAATCATACTTGCCTCGGGAGCAGGTAATCCACAATAAAATTCATATTGACCACTTCCCATTTCCAAGTAGGAATTTCCATGGCTTGCGATAATCCTCCTGGCTTTTGATGTTCTATCTTCACTTGCTGGCAATTTGAGCATTGGGCTACAAATTCTGCTATGTCTCTCTTCATGCCATCCCACCAATATATCAACTTGAGATCATAATACATCTTTGTCGTTCTTGGGTGAATAGAGTACGAGAATAATGAGCTTCTTCTAGAATTCGGCGATTACGCAATTTCGCAACATTTGGAACACATAGCTCGCCTTTGTATCTAAGAATTCCATACGCGTAAATTTCAAATGGAGACTTCTCTTTTTCATGAAATGTGTCTCTATAATGGCTCAGCTGAGGTTAACTGTTATAGCCCGTATTTTATACGTTTGGAAATTTCGAAGTCGACGTGGAAAGTTAAGGGCAAGACCATCTTCAAAAATTATTTTAATGTACGAGTTGTCGTGGATATTATTTATGACTATTATTAGTATGGAAATCAGAAAGGTTAAGGGCAAAAGGGAAAATTTGCAAAGTGACATTATGGGAATAATGTGGAAGGCAAGGGCAAAATGGTAATTTCACAAAGTCAAGAAAATCTTTGAAAGGTCAAAGTTTTACATAAGAAGGAATTGGTCTTCTTTATTAATTTTCCAAGAAAAGGAAAGAGAATTCTAGAAAAGAAAAGAAAAAGAAAAGAATGGAAAAAAAGATGACAAAATAAGTCATCTTTTCCTAGAAATTTAAGAAATTTCTAGAGAGGGGCATGTGCCCCTCACATGCTTATGGGATATATATATATGTGGGAGAGGTATCATTTTCATTCAAGAGAAATAAGAACAAAAAAAAAAAAAAAAAAAGAAGAGCAAGAAAAGCATGGGCCATTCGGCCATGCTCTATGGTTTTTGTCCCCTTGAAATCTTGTTCCAAAAATTAGTTTCTTCATGTATTCCTACTAATTCAGGGGCCCTACTACAACGTGGCATAATTGTTTCGGAAGATAAGTCACCCGTTTCGTCGTTTTCGCATTTGAGGCAAGTTGAGGAGTTAAAGAAGAGAGGTGAGATTTAATCTTGTTTTATGTGTTATGAAGGGTTTATATGTGTTGTGGTATGCTAAGATGGAAGAAATTCATGATAGAAATCAAGTTGAAGTTGAGCCGTGTGAAGTGTTGTTTGGCCGTGTGTTATGCATAATATGTAGAGATGATGAACTAAGTGTATTTGCATGATTATGTGCTGTTGTAATGCGTGGTAATGTATAGGAAAGGAGGAAGATGCATGAAACATGAATGTTGTTGCATGTTGGCCGAAAATGTGTGTGTTGTTATATGAAAGAGTGATGAATCAATTTCATAGTAAGTTGGTTGGTGTAATGTATGGAAATAAATGAAAGTGTGTAGAACATAAATGTTGTTGTTGTGGCCGTATGCATGCATGGTTGATGGAACAATGATCCAATGATTTTATTTAGCGTTTGGTTGATTGTTGTTGTAATGTAAAGGCATGGATGGAAATTTATAAAAAAAATATGTGTTGAAGTTGTGGTGGCGAAAAGTGAGGATGATTGGCTAGTTGTGATGAATTGATTTATTTGATAGTTTAGTTGTTGTTGTCGTGGATTTCATATTGCAACTAAGAGCGCATGTTAATTGAATATAAAGTTCTTGCATGTATGGAAAGCAATGAAGTTAGTATGATATGTTGATTGAAATTGTTAGTATGGTTGTTGGTGATGTTGTTAGTTTAGCCGGTGGAATTCCGGGATTGTTGTTGGTTGAGACTAGCCAAGTTGAACTTGGTGGGATGGCGTATTTACGGGGAGTCTTTGCACGAAATTTCGGTAGCCAAGTTTTATTTAAGAATCCAATTCAAAATGCACTAATCAACATTTGGTAAACATGACCAAATTGTAGATTTTGGCGAACTTGGAGCTGGGATTTGGAGAAGCTTAAGGAGCAGAAAAGGTATGTAAGACTTCACCTTCCTTCTTTGGCATGTCTTAGATGTAATAGGCTTGAAAACGTGTCTCGGGGACTACTCTAATCCTAGAAATCCGAGATTGAAATTGGTTACTATTCATTCAGTAGAATTGAAGTAAATGTTCATGAATAGTTGAAAGAAATGCTTAAACACTTAGAACTTGCATGATTAGGATCCGATTACCCTAAAGCTCCCATAAAGTATTGTCATGAAGTGTATTATCGTAAAGCATGTACACCACCTCATTTGATCCGAGGTGGGCCCACTATTCCCGAATTCCCTCTTATTGTTCCATTAGGCTTACTTTCGTACTATAGTCAATGAAAGTTCTTGGTTATCATTTCGACTACCAAACAATAGCTATTTTAACTAAACTCTTGACCCCAATGCATGATTTTCCTTACTAAAAGTTTACAAGTGTTTTCCAAAATATTCATTTTTCTCTAAAAACCAAGTTTTACAATATTGAAAGCCTTAATGACTAAAACGACGACTAGGGCTCTATGATGATATGATGATAGTGATGAACGTGATCTTATAGCGATAACGATGAAGCCAAAGATGAGGAAAGTGCCTACGTTAGATATGTAGACGATATACGTTGCTATAAAAATGAAAACATGAGAATGTTAAACTATTTGGATATCCCAAGTCTATTATAGGTAATGACTATTCTAAGGATACTAAATACTGGAAGTGTGCTTTATGACCCGGTTGATGTGTGTACCAACATACGTATATATATAATAACGAATCGAGCGCTATATAGACGACGATAAATATACATGGAATATGATAGTAGAATCGGGAGCGCTATAGACGCCTGGTATATATATATATAGTGTGTGTGCATGTGACAAAAAAGAATCGGTAGCGCTATAGACGGGATATATGCATGTGATATGAATATATATATAATGAACGAGCCGGGGCGCTATAGACGCCGATATATTTACGGGGAAAATGGAGATAAGGGCGAAGAGAGCGTTATATACGCATATCCACACGATCGGTTGGAGTATGGCACACGATATCGTCCGGACGCGGGATGCCCGGACGCGGGGTGTGCATATTATGGTTAAATGGATCGAACGCCCAGCGCCTCGCAATATAATATTTTTTTTTATATATATATATATATATATGAGTAAGGAAGCGAAGAAAGTACCGCGTACGAGGGCACTTATAGGTACGGGCTATCCCTCTTATCTCATCGCGGATTCTATAATCCCATGGTATTGTTGTTCCTACTTACGTTCTGTTCGTATTATTATTCATGTCTTGCGTACTCGGTACATTGCTCGTGCGGCCCCTCTTCTTCGGAAGTGCGTTAAATGCCAGCGCGGTACACCCGGACGGATCGAAGTTAATGTAAAAGATGTTCCGGCGAAGTTGGCAGGCTCCCATTTGGCCTGGAGTGTGGCCGAGTCGGAGTACGTGTGCCGAGTTCGATTACGGTTAGAGACTTTGCGGAACGAGTCGTGAGTTTCGGGGAGTCAGTTTATATTATAACACTAGTGTGTACAGTTACATATTTTATGTGATTTAAAGGCAATAAAAGAATGTTTTGGTAGTCTTATTATATGTACTTGATTTAGAGGTTCAAAAAAAATTTAGTACGTAGTAAGAGTCAGTGGGTTCGCTCGGCTCCGGTTACGGGGTCGGGTGCCCATCACACCCCAGGGAGATCGGGGTGTGACATTAACCTGTCCTTCAACTCTTGGAAGCTCCGCTCACAAGCGTCATTCCCACTGAAATTTTGCTGACTTTTGGGTTAGCTTCGTCAATGGGCTGAAATTGATGAAAACCCCTCTACGAACCTTCTATAATAAGCTGCCAAATCCGAGCTATGAACTTACGCAAGGCGTCATAGGCCTTGTCCAAGTCTTCGCAGCTTCGATTTTTGAGTATACGGCACGAATGCCGTCATACTGAAATAACATGACCTAAGAATGTCACGAATTCGGCCAAAACTCGCACTTCGAAAATTTTGCATACAATTCTCGAGGTTCGAAGAATTCAAGAGAACAATACGTAAATGATCGGCATGTTCTGATTCCGTGCGAAGTACAGTAATATCATCAATGAATACTATTACGAATAGATCCGAGAGAGGCACGAATACATTATTCATCAAATTCATGAACAACTCTTTGGAGCATTAGTTAACTTAAATGACATCACCGAAATTCATAATGGCCATATCTCGTTAAAGCTATCTTGGGAATATCTTCTTCTCTCACTCTCACTTGATGATAACCGGATCTCAATCTATTTTGGAAAACCACTTGGCACCTTGTAGTTGATCAAATAAATCCTCAATTCTCGGAAGAGGATATTTATTCTTTATTGTCCACCCTATTCAGCTTACTATAGTCGATGCATATTCGTAGAGAGCCATCTTTCTTTCTTAAAATAGGGTGGGGCTCCCACGGTGATGAGCGGGTCTAATAAACCCTTCTTGAGCAAATCTTTCAAGCGTAGCTTTGCTCTTTCAATTCTATAGGAACCATTCGGTAAGGAGGAATAGAAATAGGCTTGGTATCCAGGTAACACATCCATAGTGAAATCAATTTCTCTTTCTGGAGGAAGGCTTGGGATTCATCTACGGAAATACATCCAGGAATTCATTCGCACTACGAACGGATTGGAAAGTTGGCGATTTTGCTTCGGTATCATGAACTCGGACTAAGTGATAAATATAGCCCTTAGCTATCATCTTTCTTGCCTTAAAGTAGGAAATAAACCTACCTCTTGGAGATGTCGTGTTACCCTTCCATTCAAGCACGGGTTCTCCCGGAAATTGAAATCGAACTACTTTCACTCGGCAATCAACATTAGCGTAACATGAGGCCAATCAATCCATACCCATAATCACATCGAAATCTAACATTCCCGCTCAACTAAATCAACTTTGGTTTAGCGATCACATATCACAATTACAATTTTTATACCTTTTGTCTATTATCACGGGATCACTAACGGAGTAGATACCTCGAAAAGGTTTAATTGGCTCAAGGTTTTCGCCAATACGATCAGTAACATACGGAGTAATATAAGATAGTGTGGAGACCGGATCTATCAATACATATACATTATGAGAAAATACGGATAATGTGCACAACCACGTCCGAGAGGACTCCGGATCTGTCGACCGGCTAAAGCATACATGCGAGTGAGTGGAACACGAAGTAGATGCTCCCCCTCGGCCTCGACTCTTTGGGATATGGGGAATACCTTACCTCGGCGCGAAGAAGAACCGGCCGGCGATCACTGTGGGCTGGACCCCAACTCTACCACTCATTGACGGGCAATCTCGCATCATGTGCCCAGAAGCTGGCCACGGGCACGCCATGACATCCGAACCCTGGTGACACTGTCCGAATGTAATCATCGAGCCGCATCGTGGGACC
>NW_026723580.1:0-20131 GCF_029784015.1 Lycium ferocissimum
TGGGGTACTGGCCGGGCCCGATTTGGGGTCTTTTGGACGAACTTCAAATACAAAACTCTCATGAATTTTCATCCATAACAACATACAACAAACACACATAAACCTTCCATAACTCATAAAACATGGTTAGAATTTACCTTTCTTCACAACTCCTCACTTTGTCCAAAGTTGGCCAAAGATGAAAACGAGTAATCCGACGCTTGAAACGACAACTCCACGTTATCAAGCACCCTCAAACTGGTAGATTTGCTTAGAGGAAATAATTTTGGGAAGGCTTGATCTTGGTCTTGAAATTTCCTTGGGTTGGCCGAATGGTTGTTGGTTGTTTTCTCCAAGTTTCTTGATCTTTCTTGTTCATGAAGATGATGATATAATGGCCCCTTAGTCATCTCTTTTTACATATAATGGCCAACCATGTGGCCATGGCCCACTCCAAAGGTGGCCGGCCACATGGCTCCTTTTGTTTCCTCATTTTATTTCAATAATTGGCCACTTCTCAAAATTCCATCTTTGGTCCCGAAGTTTCTTTAATGTTGCCATACCAATAACGTCATACACACTTAGGTCTTACAACAAAATCGAAGGTCACACGTCTCGACTTCGCGTCCTGGAATGGCCTTAACCCTAACTTGTCATAGTTAACCCGAATCGTCCCGACGGTCCAAATACGGGATATAACACTATGTGACATAGAATGAAAGCGGTTGTTGAAGTTAATGTATATGCACGATAACGGAATGCATGGTTGTGGGTGGAGTTGGAGGTTTCGGGTAAGATAGTATGTCAATTAAGTTGTTGGAATATCATGTGAATTGAATTGAATCAAATTGAATATATTGAAATGTCATTGAGTTATATGATAGAAATTGTTGGTGAAAGAATGTATCGTGATTGAGTGTTGATACCGTTGTTGATAGTTTGGCCGGTTGAATTCCGGATTGTTGTTGACAAAAATTAGCCGAGTGAGAATCTCGGATGCCGTATTTACGGAGGAAATGCTGCCGAAATTTCGTAGCCTAAAAGTGAGCTTGTATGAAGAATTAAGGCAAACACAAGTCGATGAATCTAATGATCATATGGATCCTTTTGAATGTAGATAAGCAAGTTGATGAACAAGTGTAGCTAGCAAGGCGGCGCAGTATGCGAGGCTTACTTTTCTTTTTATGGCATGTCTTAGAGCTAATAAGTTGTGATATAATGTGTACTTGGGGTAATTCCGCTCCCGATTTCTCGAGTCCGTTTGTGATTCGATTTTATGTCATATAAGCATGTTAGTACCATTAAGCCGTGTATGTTTGATAAATGAGTAAGTACAAAGGAGGTTACGTAACTAAAAGAGTTCCGTAGGCCTACGAACGCCTAACTTTGACGCGTTATCTCGATTTTGATTGAGAAGTGGGCCCACGATTTCCGACCCACCTTACAGTGCGTTCGTATGGTACACAGTGTGTTTATCGCACGATCCCCCCCGAAAGTTCCGTATGATTAAACGTTTCTTACTGTAATCGATCTCGGATTTTTGCGTTGGAAAGTCGGTTTGATATGATATGCTTTGACACCTCGATCCGACACGTCCCGGCGTTCGACACGATAATTGCAACGTCGGTAAGGATTGATCCGAAATTTGCTTCGAGCTTTAGATATCGGTAAGAATATTCGTTTGTCGAGTCTTGATTTATGTGCATATGTTCGCACTACTGCGCTGCAAGGCTCAATGTATCCTTCATCGCGTCCGGGCCGGGTTCGATATGTTATCGTGCGCATTACGCCGCACCGTCTGTTATGTGCCGTTCACCGCGTCCCGAGCCGGGTTCTCATATCGTGCACCTTCTCTTGCATTGTTCACCGCGTCCCTCGCGGGCGGGCCGGGCTCGATTTATGATATTATATTATGATGTGATGTTATGGGGTGGTGGCCGGGGATGGCATTTGATCTCGTACGTTCACCGCGTCCCGTACTAGAGGGCGGGTTACGTTACCGCGCCCTCATTGAGGGCGGGGTTACGATATATGTACGCTACGGCGTTCGATTATATGCATATACGATAAATGATTCGGTCTTGTTACCGTGTCCCTCAAAGAGGGCCGGGATCTGTTATCTGCATATGGGAATGATCTGTTTCAGTACTCTGTATGTTCTGTTCTGCATATGAATGTTACATCCCGCATTTTGTACGTCGGAAATTTTTAAGTTGTTTGCGACAAGTTAGGGACGAGGTCATTTCCGGCTTTGTTGTAAGACATAAGCGTTCTATGATTTTATGGGATGGAAATGTTAATAAAAATGTGGGGTTAAAAATGGAATTTTGGAAATTTGTAGCTCATGAAAAATAAGGCCACATGTTGTGTGGACCATAGCTACATGGAGGATTAATATAGGTAGAGCTAGATGACTTGTTAAGTCATTTTCAATATGATTCATCTTTTGGAAATTTCATGAAACTTGGAGAAATTTGGAGAGAAGGAAAAAAATTCAAAAAAAAAAAAAGAGATTAAAGAGGGGCACATGACCGGCCATGTGCCCCATTAGTAATATATATATATATGTGTGTATGATGACAAGAAGACACATTTCATCATTTAAGCTCTAGAAATTTCATGAAATGTGAAGAAAAAGAAGGAGGAGAAGATCGGCCAAGGGGCTGGCCGAAACCAGCCCCTCCATCTTGGACATGAAAAATTGGTTGCTTCATGTTTTCTTACTAAGTTGAAGGTCCTCGTTAACGTGGGATAATTGTTGGAGCAAGAAAAACAATCCTCTTTGCAAGATAGGTCCTAGCCGAGAATGAACAAAGTGAAGGAACAAGGTATAATTTCATCTCATTTTGCATATGTTATGAGCAAGTTGTGTATGTTGTGAAGCATGAAAGTGAATGAAAGACATGGAAGTGTGGTGTGTTATATGTCTAGGAGTGATGCATTAATTCCAATTAGTATGTTGGTGGTTGTAGAGTGTCGAAATGAATGGAAATCATGAAACCTTCAATGTTGGTGTTGAGCCGTGGAGTGTGTGTGTGTGTGTGGGAAATCCGTGTAGGGGCTGTGTGTGTGGAGGGAGCATGGTGAACTAATTTTATGTTGTATTTAGTAGTTGTTTGTTGTGGATTATGTGGTGAGAATGAAAGTTTAATGACTTATGTTGAAGTTGTAATGTCGTGTGGGCTGTTTTGGGAAGTCAATGTGATTTTAATATGGCTTCTTGGCTTGATGAAAATATTGTTGCTAACGTATGGAATTGAAGACATAGTTTATGAATTTGAAAGAAAGGAGTGCATTGTTGTCGTATTCATTAATTTGGAAGGTTTTGGGCAAGGTTGGGTGTTGGTTTGGATATTCTAAATTACCTATCGATATTGTTATTGTGTTTGTTGGTTGGTTGTTGTTGATATGGGCCGAGCCATAATTCTCGGGACGGTGTATTTACAAAGGAGATGCTGCCCAAATTTTTGTAGACAAGTGAAGAATGGAAGAGTTGAAAGCAAAAAGGGTCTACTATTGACAATTGGTAAACATGACCATTTGCAAATTCTGGACGAAACGGGATTCGAGATTGAACGAGCATAAGACGTCCGAAAGGTATGTGAAGCTATCCCTCTCCTTCTTTTGGCATGTCCTAGGTATACTAGGCTTGAATTTGAGCCTCGGGGGTTATTCTGTTCATCGAAAGTCGATTCTGAAATTGAGCACTATTCATTCAGTGCGATTGAACTAGAATACTCATATCTTGTTGGAAAAATGCTCAAACGTCCGTAACTTGCAGGAATGTAATCGAATTGTCTTGAAACTACCATAAATGGCTCCATTAAGCGATATATTTTATAAACTTTTCTAAAACCACTCCGAAGGGGGTGTGATATATTATTTTCTAAAGCTTTCTTAAAACCACTCCGAAGGGGGTGTGATATATTATTTTCTAAGGCTTTTCTAAAACCACTCCGAAGGGTGCGTACAAAACCACTCCGATGGGGTGTGATTTTATTATTTAAACTTTTCAAAACCACTCCGAAGGGGGTGCGATATCTCGTTATTATTATCATTATTAATATGCCCGAAGGCTAGGGATTAGTAGTATGTCACGAGTGGCATGCCCGATGGGGCCGGGATAGCGTATGTCACGAGTGGCATGCCCGAAGGGCTAGGATTATGTCGGGGCCGCATGTCCGATGGGGCCGGGATAGACGTATGTCGGACCGGCATGCCCGAAGGGGCCATCATTTTACGTCGGGGCGCGGCATGTCCGATGGGGCCGGGATAGACGTATCTTGTGGACCGGCACACCCGGGGATTACTATTATTATTATTACTATTACTTTATTATTATTATTATTATTATTATTATTATTATTATTATTATTATTATCATCATTATTATTATGCCGAGAAGCGGCAATGCCCGAAGGGACTATTTCATTGGTATGTCGGAGGCGACACACGGGTTAGGTTGCATCCTTTGCTTAAGGAATGTGTGTTCACTTGTATTATTTACTTAAGGGTTGTTCTAACCCCATGTATACGTTTATATTTTCCTCCCGAACGGGGCTGCAACCTAAACTTGATTGTGATTTCTTTTCTTCTAAATTGAGCGCTGATTGTTATTTGTAATCGCTTTACATACTCGGTACATATCCCGTCGACCCTCCTTCTTCGGGGGCTGCGTTTTCATGCCACGCGGTACACCCGGACGAAGAGAAGACTTTGCTAGGAGTTGTTTCCGCGGGATTGGCGAGCTCCACCTCGGTTCGGAGTGTTGCCGAGTCAAAGTGTTCGTGTCATGGTTTTAGCAAATGTTAGAGACTTTGCAGACAGTGTCTTGTGGATAGTGCGTCGGGAAGTGCGAATGATTTGTAAATGTTAAAAGAGTATGCGTTTTCAGACAATGATTATTGTTTGAAAAGTTTCATGTTCTTAAAAATTTTCGAAATGACAGGTTTTAGTAACGCGAACGTTTAAGGGTTCGCTCGACTCTGAGGAGGGTCGGGTGCCCATCACACCCCAGTAAGGTCGGGGTGTGACAAAGTGGTATCGAGCGGTCGTCCCTAGGGGTCGTACGCAAAGTCGTGTCCGGTAGAGTCCTGTTTATGGTGTGTTGCGCGCCACATTTATAAACAAGAGGCTACGGGGCATCTAGGGATCGTTGACCTTCTTTCATATCTAAGAATTGTTGACCTTCTTTCATATTTAAGATCGTGCGATAGAGCCCAGTCATAGGGTATGAAGTCCACTTGTACTAACCTTTTATTTCGGCGGAAGGACGACGTCGATAAAAGAAAGCGACCTATGACATCAACGGTTACAAAGTACGGTGGTAAACAACGGTGCGGACGAGGCATGTTGGATGAGGTAAGAATAATGAAGTATTCGAAATATAAGTCGGGAGAATGGAAGTGAAGGCGAGCATTAAGAATCAAAAAGGGGAAACGGTAATTGCAAGAGAAAAGACGTGTTGCGAACACGCCTCGGAATCGTGAAACTTTGGTGGCTCCCGTTATGTAATAAAGGTTATGTGTGGAAGTGGACGTGATTATACCAGTATTAGGGGACCGGAATCTGTCGAAGTTGCGAGGTTAAGCGTGCTCAGGGAGGAGCAATTTCATGATGGGTGACCCCCTGGGAAGTATGCCAAATTTTTCGCAAATATTGATCCAAAGACAATGAGAAATTAGAATGTACAAGATGGTTGGAGGCTGTAAAAGGAGCCACCCAGCACGCGACAGGCGAGATTAGAGAGAGAGAGACAGAAAGTACGCTATGGCTTTGGAATTAGGATAGGCTTGAACCACGTTTGGAAACATTTTGTGGATTAGTTGATAATAATTATGTATATACATATGAATGCGCATGACTACCCAGTGTGATTGAATTAGTGGGCACGTATGTCCCAACGTGAAGACTGTTGGCGCGTAAGAAGCCCCCTTAAAAGGGGGGGGGGAGAATATATCATGTTGGACATAATAAGAATGAGTACGAAGAAAAAGGGCAATGGTACGAAGGGATCCTCCCGGAGTATTATATCACCCCATAAGGTCGGTTGAACATTCGAGGACGAATGTTCTAAAGGGGGGGAGGATGTTACATCCCGCATTTTGTACGTCGGAAATTTTTAAGTTGTTTGCGACAAGTTAGGGACGAGGTCATTTCCGGCTTTGTTGTAAGACATAAGCGTTCTATGATTTTATGGGATGGAAATGTTAATAAAAATGTGGGGTTAAAAATGGAATTTTGGAAATTTGTAGCTCATGAAAAATAAGGCCACATGTTGTGTGGACCATAGCTACATGGAGGATTAATATAGGTAGAGCTAGATGACTTGTTAAGTCATTTTCAATATGATTCATCTTTTGGAAATTTCATGAAACTTGGAGAAATTTGGAGAGAAGGAAAAAAATTCAAAAAAAAAAAAAAAAAAAGAGATTAAAGAGGGGCACATGACCGGCCATGTGCCCCATTAGTAATATATATATATATATGTGTGTATGATGACAAGAAGACACATTTCATCATTTAAGCTCTAGAAATTTCATGAAATGTGAAGAAAAAGAAGGAGGAGAAGATCGGCCAAGGGGAAGGCCGAAACCCCTCCATCTTGGACATGAAAAATTGGTTGCTTCATGTTTTCTTACTAAGTTGAAGGTCCTCGTTAACGTGGGATAATTGTTGGAGCAAGAAAAACAATCCTCTTTGCAAGATAGGTCCTAGCCGAGAATGAACAAAGTGAAGGAACAAGGTATAATTTCATCTCATTTTGCATATGTTATGAGCAAGTTGTGTATGTTGTGAAGCATGAAAGTGAATGAAAGACATGGAAGTGTGGTGTGTTATATGTCTGTGTGTGGAGTGATGCATTAATTCCAATTAGTATGTTGGTGGTTGTAGTCTAGTGTCGAAATGAATGGAAATCATGAAACCTTCAATGTTGGTGTTGAGCCGTGGAGTGTGTGTGTGTGTGGCCGTGTAGGGGCTGTTTTGGAGGGAGCATGGTGAACTAATTTTATGTTGTATTTAGTAGTTGTTTGTTGTGGATTATGTGGTGAGAATGAAAGTTTAATGACTTATGTTGAAGTTGTAATGTCGTGTGGGCTGTTTTGGGAAGTCAATGTGATTTTAATATGGCTTCTTGGCTTGATGAAAATATTGTTGCTAACGTATGGAATTGAAGACATAGTTTATGAATTTGAAAGAAAGGAGTGCATTGTTGTCGTATTCATTAATTTGGAAGGTTTTGGGCAAGGTTGGGTGTTGGTTTGGATATTCTAAATTACCTATCGATATTGTTATTGTGTTTGTTGGTTGTTTGTTGTTGATATGGGCCGAGCCATAATTCTCGGGACGGTGTATTTACAAAGGAGATGCTGCCCAAATTTTTGTAGACAAGTGAAGAATGGAAGAGTTGAAAGCAAAAAGGGTCTACTATTGACAATTGGTAAACATGACCATTTGCAAATTTTGGGCGAAACGGGATTCGAGATTGAACGAGCATAAGACGTCCGAAAGGTATGTGAAGCTATCCCTCTCCTTCTTTTGGCATGTCCTAGGTATACTAGGCTTGAATTTGAGCCTCGGGGGTTATTCTGTTCATCGAAATTCGATTCTGAAATTGAGCACTATTCATTCAGTGCGATTGAACTAGAATACTCATATCTTGTTGGAAAAATGCTCAAACGTCCGTAACTTGCAGGAATGTAATCGAATTGTCTTGAAACTACCATAAATGGCTCCATTAAGCGATATATTTTATAAACTTTTCAAAACCACTCCGAAGGGTGTGATATATTATTTTCTAAACTTTTTAAAACCACTCCGAAGGGGTGTGATATATTATTTTCTAAGGCTTTTCTAAAACCACCCGAAGGGGGATATATTATTTTCTAAGGCTACAAAAACCACTCCGATGGGGGTGTGATTTTATTATAAAACTTTTCAAAACCACTCCCGAAGGGGGTGCGATATCTCGTTATTATTATCATTATGCCCGAAGGAACCCGGATTAGTAGTATGTCACGAGTGGCATGCCCGATGGGGCCGGGATAGCCGTATGTCACGGCGTGGCATGCCCGAAGGGGCTAGGATGTCGGGGCCGCATGTCCGATGGGGCCGGGATAGACGTATGTCGGACCGGCATGCCCGAAGGGGCCATCATTTTTCGTCGGGGCCAGCATGTCCGATGGGGCCAGGATAGACGTATGCTGGACCGGCACACCCGAAGGGGATTACTATTATTATTATTACTATTACTATTATTATTATTATTATTATTATTATTATTATTATTATTATTATTATTATTATTATTATTATTATCATCATTATTATTGCGCCGGAAGCGGCCGTCCGAAGGGACTATTTCATTGGTATGTCGGAGGCGACACACGGGTTAGGTTGCATCCTTTGCTTAAGGAATGTGTGTTCACTTGTATTATTTACTTAAGGGTTGTTCTAGGACCCCATGTATACATTTATATTTTCCTCCGTCGAGGGGCTAACCTAATGAGCTTGATTGTGATTTCTTTTCTTCTAAATTGACGGTGATTGTTATTTGTAATCGCTTTACATACTCGGTACATATCCGTGCGACCCTCCTTCTTCGGGGGCTGCGTTTTCATGCCACGCGGTACACCGGACGAGAGAAGACTTTGCTAGGAGTTGTTTCGCGGGATTGGCGAGCTCCACCTCGGTTCGGAGTGTTGCCGAGTCAAAGTGTTCGTGTCATGGTTTTAGCAAATGTTAGAGACTTTGCGAACGGTGTCTTGCTGTGGATAGTGCGTCGGGAAGTGCGAATGATTTGTAAATGTTAAAAGAGTATGCGTTTTCGGACAATGATTATTGTTTGAAAAGTTTCATGTTCTTAAAAATTTTCGAAATGACGGGTTTTAGTAACGCGAACGTTTAAGGGTTCACGGCGGGGTGTGACAATGAACGTACGTCCGTATGGTCTAGCGACGTATGATATGTCTCCGGCACGTATGATATGTACAGACATGCAGTCCGACATTATGTTCGGCCGCACCCCCCGATTCTAATTAAGATTACCGGTTCTCACGTATACCTTTGCACATACACTCCGTTCACGAACGTACGATATATCGTATATACGCCCCCGACTACGGGTTTGTCGGCACGTACGAGTCCGTTGATGTATTTACGTACGTCCGATTCCTCGATTCCGTCCGCATGCCTTTCCGCACCTCCGACTCGGTCTGCGTCTGCGTCTCCGTCCATTTACTTCGTGCAGCTTATGTTTACGACTAAGGTCCTGTCCGTTACAGTCTGTATTGCTAAGTCTGATTACGGCTACGTAGGTCATACTTCATGCATTTTTAGGTTTGACTATGATTTTGTTCACGCGCTTTTTGGCTTTCGTATACTTTCGGTACATTTTCCGTGCCGACCCTTACCGGGGGGGGGTTGCGTTTCATGCCGCGGCAGTACCCACGGGCTGAGTTGAAGATGTTCCGGCATGGTGGTGAGCTCAATTCCTTTTCCGGAGCACTCATGGCGAGTCGAGTATGTACGTTATGTCTTCCCGATGGTACTAGAGACTTTGCGGATACCGGTGCCGGGTATAGAATGTCGGTATGTATGCTTCATCAAAATTCTATCGTCTTGTCTGATGTTATGTATAAATTTTGTCGCATTACGTATTTTATTTGATTTAGTATGTATTATGTTACGGTATGATTAGAAAAAAAAAATTGTGTGCGATAAAGGTACGGGTTCGCTCGGCCTTAAATCGAGGTCGAGTGCCCATCACGTCCCTCGGAAATTGGGGCGTGACATTTTACCTTGGAAAAATCCTTGCTCAAGGGAGTAAAAATCACGACCTATCCTAATAGGATTTTAACTCCACTACACGAGAAACTTCATATGACAACCTATCGTAAGCTAGGAACTAACTCCCGTAGTCCCTCAACCTTTGCAATACACTGATTGCAAATACCTCTACTTGACTAACTATAGTCAGGGAAACTAAGGTTGACTACCTCTAGCCAAACCGAACTAATACACCTAAACTAGCTTTAGCCAAGGGTACAACTTAATAGTTTGAAAGGTAAACTGCCTAACAACTACAAAAGAATTTGAAATACCTACAACAGCATTCTTTTTGGGAAGAGTTGGTTTACAATTTTAGCATAACAGAATAAAGACTTAGAACAACATAAAGAACTTAGACTAAATCTGTATCTAGATTGGGTTCTTCAATTTTGCAAGTGATTTGTTCTTGTGATCACTTGAAATCTTGCGACGACAGCTTTTTCCAAATTTAGATTAGGTTTTCCAAGTGATACCAATTATGTTGCAACATGTTGTATGTATATGGAAGCATGTAGGTTAGAAAAGAGACCACTCTCTGCAAAGTTTGACCTAAGCAATGGCCACCACCGTGTACTTGTGTGGGGTGAAAGGTACAGCTTTATAGCTATTGTCACGGGCGTGCTGGCACAGAGCAGATCACGTACCAAGTCTCTCCTCTCGGTTCTACCAAAAGTTTGACAATCATCAAAACAAAAAGCACTTGGTCGTATCAATTTCCCCCTTTTTCATGATAATGGACTTATAGATGATGTTCCCCCTGAGAACCAGCTCCCATGTGTTCCCACTATGAAACAGACCTTCTTTTTCAAAGCACCTGCAACATATTAGCAACAAAATACACTGAAAACTAGTTTACCCATTAAAGGATTCTTTTAATCACAGCATATGTCAATCTTCCAATTCCTCCCTCTCGATTTTAGCCCATTCATTTCATCACTGTATAATATCTCTCAATATCGTCCCCCTTTTGGCATCAGTAAAGAGATATAAGGCACTGCGAATAGGATACCAGTTGCACTAATGCCGAGTCACTGGAGTAGTATATCAAAAAAGGGAAAGTGAGAGCAAGCTAGAAAAAAGGTGTAGTAACATAGTAATCATAAGATAGATAGTAGTTTAAATAGTACAATCATATGTTAAGCGAACTACTATTGTACCAATAGGAGAAGATAGGGAAACAAACCATCACATAGCAGCACAGAACTAGACAACAAAGAAAAGGAAGAATAGAAAACGGAAGAGTTTGCTAGGAATGGGTCGAGAATGATTTAGATCGTGAAGAATCCCAACAATTGTATCAATAATTTCACCCTGATACTGAAGCATTTTGTGTCGGAGTTCTTCCACTCTGCTTTTAGCTGATCCTTCAGAAGAGCATTCTCAGCCTTTAGCTGTTCAATTTTTGAATTAACTGCCTTTAGGGATTTGGTCACGATAGAGATGGTGGAACCCGTTCCTTAAGAGACGTATTCACAATCTTCTATATTATCCATAGAGAGTATGTTCTTTGCTGTTCCTAAGGTTGCTTTTGCAATTCTTACGTTGAAATACGCCAGTACCTTTGTCAGGAAGAAGCCATAGGGAAGACCAGGTTCATTTTCCCTAAAGCTCGCTGCTTTGATCACGTGTCTGATCATGACGGCTGGTAGATTGATCGATTCAAAGGCTGATAGAGCTACCATGAGACCCAAATATGCCAGAGTGATGATAAACTTTCTCCAGTTGTAACGATCCTCCCGGTTGTTATGAAAAAACTTGGATCACCCTACCAAATAGAACCCCTCCAAGGGTAGAACGAGCTAATAGAAGCTTAAATGTAGAAGTCTAAGAATTGAAAACTTGACTTGTTTGTGATTATTTTTTGGTTGTGTTTAGTCCATTAGGGGGTGATGTCGGAAATTAGAACTCTCATGGGGATTCCAAGGCCACGGGAAAGTCTCTGGTGATGATGTTTTTACATTAATTTGCATGTTTGGGTTTTGTTTGTGAGGCATCGAATGAAGTGTTTCATGGTAGAGTGAAAAACTATAAAAATTTGCGAGCTGTGGCTCGGTAGTACCGCCGTAAGCGGAAAAACCGCCGGGCAGCCGGGTCTCACCGTCGCGGCCGGTTAGGGAATCGGGGTGTCCGCTATCTGCCGGCATCGACCGAAGTAGACCAGGCTCGCCACAACGGGAGGGGCCACGGGTGTGGTCTACGCTACTTGGGTACTTACCAGTATGTTTTAACCGTCTTGCATGACGGTTGACCGCCGCGGCGATCACAGTGGATATAATCCGGGTTTTAAACGCTTAGTTCCGAATTCTTTATTCATAAAACTCCAAAATAGTTTCCAAGGAGCACCTAGGGTGAAATTCTACGCTAGGGCAAGAATATTCTTGAAAGGTAAGTCTCAACCATTCCTTACTTCATTACGCGTTCATCCCTAAGATTATCATCCTTTTTTATGGGTGTACAATGGTGAATTGGGAATAGTAACCCTAGAACTTAATAAACTTTCAATAGTTGGTGGGTTATGAATGTTGTTGTATGATCATCACCTAAAGGCTTGGGTTATCACTTTCTAATCAAGAATTGAACTGTTTGAGACATGAACTAAGTGATTTGAGACTTAGGGTTTCATAAAAATGGTAACTTAACCATAGAAACTGTTTGTAAGCAATAACTTGGTTGAATAACCTTATAAATTGATAGTTGTGGTTGGTAAGTCCATTGTTAGGATGATTTTTACGCCTAGTAATCATTCACCCATTACAAAGGGGTACGGTGGAAGGGTGTGCATCATATTGATATTGTGACTAGAATGTTTGTGACTTATGTAGCATCTTAATTGCTTGACTTTGAGCATTCCGAGGCTTTACGGAAGGGAAAGGCTATAGCGGAGTAATCTGCATTGTTCCAGCTCCACAGTTGAGGTAGGTTACGGTCTACTTGAGTTATACTTTGATTAGTTGATTGTATGTGTTGTGAAATTAATAGGAGAAAGTATGTCTGGTCTTCAAGCATAATGTGTATGGTTGAAATTCCTATATGCTATTGATTGAGCTTAGTGTCACCACTCGATATGTTGTGACCTACAAGTTGGTGAGATTTGTGGTGAAAAGTTAATATGATCTTCTTAGTGAAATTGAGGTACAAATTGATAAATTGATTATTGAAGTCAATGAGACAAATAATATGTATAGATATGAAAAGACACATTTGACAGGGGGTGAGAATGTGACCTATATATATGAACTGGCACATTTGATCGGGGGTGAGAATGTGGCCTAGTTGTGAGCTCGGGTCCGAGGAGTGAATCTAGAACGAGGGTACATGGACACCATGAGTCCCTTGCAGGTCATGACTATTGGGAAATGACACCAATTAGCATGTATGTACACGTGTGGTCAGTGATTGAGTATTGAGAATGTTGTTGGTAGACTTATTTTTTGTTATTTGCTTATGTTGACTTGATTTTGATATCATTGGGTGACTTGATTGTTAATATCATTAGTTGACTCGTTGTTGGGTTATTTGATTATATGTTGTTGAATGGTCTGTCTATTTTATTAATTTTATGATTCATGCATTATACCAATCTTAGTCGGCCTATTATATCTACCGGTATATAGTGTTTGTACTGATACTACCTTCCTACATTCTTTTGAGTGCAGATTGTGATCCAGAGATACTACCTGACCTCATATTTAGCGTTGAGGCCATTTGCTGATAGATTGACGGTGAGATTTTATCCATGCCAGGCAGCCCAAAGATCTTTTTTTTCTAATGTCTATTTCCATTCAAGACATTAATAGTTATTATTTCAGACAGTATACATTCCTTAGACCTGTTTTGGATTATAGTTCTTGTACGGTGACTTTCGGATTTTGGGCTTGTAATAGCTAGGACTTCCGCATTTACGTTAATATTTTATGGCATGACTATTTATTGATTTATCTTGTGTTTAATCAAGTAGTGAATTGGTTAACTAAAAATGGACTTGAAAGTGTAGGTGGTTAGGCGTATTTGTTCGCCCACTAGGAGTTACTGTGGGTGCCAGTCGTGGCAGAGTTGGTATCAGAGCTTTAGGTTCATCGGTCTCATCGTACAAGGACATGTCTAGTAGAGTCTTGCGGATTTGTACGGAGACGTCTGTACTTATCTTTGAGAGGCTACCGGACACTAGGAAAATTTCCTTTTTTTCTTTCTTTCGTGCTACTTGATTCCAATTCATATCTGGATGATTCAAATTGGTATCTGACTATCCTTCATTCTCTCGCAGATGGAGAGAACACGTGCAGCAGCAGTCACAGGTCGAGGTGGAGCTAGAGGAGTAGCACCGGTTGGGGGTGGAGTCCTAGCAGTTGATCCCGTGCCTCCAGTGGCTCCTAATGAGGCGAAGAAGCGGTGCACCCGGCTCGGCCCCTAGTGGCGATGCCGACTCACTTGTGGCTGTAGCTGCTCGAGGTGTACTATATTCGATGGCTCAAGTACTGAACTAGTTACATGGGTTAGCACAGACCGGAGAGATATCAACCGTTCCAGCAGTAAGGGGTGCAGGGGTAGCAGCCCTAGGTCCGGATAGAGTTCAGGCTTCGGGAGTTCAGCATGCCGCAGCCATAGCTCATCATTTAGATGAAGTTTTGGGTTTTGAGGCATTCCCGAGGCCCGTTATAGGGCCGGTGATGACCAGTGAGGAGCACGATTTATTTTAGAGGTTCACTAAAATAAAGCCTCCGATTTTCTGTAGTGCGGGAGTCGAGAGGGATGCATACGAGTTCTCATCATAGATTGTCATGAGAGGCTTCATAAGATGGGGGCGGTGGACAAGTATGGTGTTGAGTTCGTGACCTTTTAGTCTTCGAGTCAGCATGGGGGTTATACAGCTTCATCAGCTTCTGTTCGGCGACCTACGCTGGACCGCTTTTGTTATGAGAGTGGTGAGCTGGGATATATTTGGACGTTTTTCCCCAGACTCAGACAGGGTGGTCAGGGGACTCAGTATTTGGCACCTCGAGCTCCATTTGCACCTGATAGGGGAGTTAAAGACCGTGCACCGATAGGGCGGGGCATCCACACCGCGGGTAAGGGTGGCGCCTAGCCTAATCGAGGCGGTCCTCTAGCCGGCAGAGGTGGATAGTACCCCCGGCGAGCGCGGGCTCGAGCTTGGATAGTGTAATCACGGTGGTTAACAAGGTAAGGAGGGGCACGGTCCTTATACTCTCGGGTACACCCAATTTGAGGCCTCCGATGCTGTCATCACAGGTACTATCTCAGTTTATGACTGGATGGCTTCTGCTTTATTTGATCCGGGTTCTACTTTTTCACACGTGCCTTCATATTTTAATGTAGGTCTAGATATGATTTGTGATACTGCGATGCCCCATGTATCTACTCCTATCGGGGATTCTATGGGATATAGTACGTAGGCCTACTTAATGATCCTAGACATGGTAGATTTTGATGTCATCGTGGGTATGAGTTAGTTGTCCCCATGTTATGCGATTCTAGATAGTCACTCTAAAATAGTTACCTTAGCTATGCCCGGGGTACCTAGACTTGAGTTGAAAGGTAATCTTAGTCCCCTCCCTAAGAAATTAATATGCTTCATTTGTGCTAAGAAGCTAGTGGAGAAGTGTTTTTTTAATCTTATTTGGCACATATCTGTGATACCAGCATAGATACTCCATCTATTGATTCAGTTCCAGTGGTACGCGAGTTTACGGATGTGTTTCATGCGGACTTTCCAGGTATACCTGACCGTGACATTGACTTCCAGATTGATTTAGACCCAGGAACTCGTCCTAGCTCTATTCTACCCTATAGGATGGCGCCCGCAGAATTAAGGGAATTGAAAGAACAGTTACAAGATCTCCTGAGTAAGGAGTTTATTCGCCCGAGTGCCCCTCCTTGGGGTGCTCCTGTGTTGTTTGTTAAAAAGAACGACAGGTCTATGCGCATGTATATTGGTTATCGTCAACTGAATAAGGTTACTATCCGAAACTAGTATCCCATCCCTTGTATTAATGAATTGTTTGATTAGTTACTGAGAGCTTTTGTATTCTCTAAAATTGAATTAAGATCGGGGTATGACCAGTTAAAGATTCAAGCAGAAGATGTTCCAAAGAAAGGCTTTAGGAGAAGGTATGGGCACTACGAGTTCTGGTTATGTCTTTGGAAGCTTACACTAATGCCTAGCTTCGTTCATGGATCGATGAATCTTGTTTTTAAGCCCTATTTAGATTCCTTTATAAGTGTTCATTGACGATATCACGAAATTGTATTCTAGAAACGGGAGGAGCATGAGAAACATTTGAGGATTGCCTTTGGGGTATTGCAGGAGAAGAAGTTGTATGCTGAGTTCTCCAAGTGTGAATTTTGGTTGTCTTACGTGTCCTTCTTGGGGCATGTAATTTTAAAGAAGGGTATTATGGTGGATCCTCAGAAAATTCGGGTAGTCGGGGAATGGGCTAGGCCTATATCAGTGATCGAAATCCGTAGTTTCGTAGGTCTGGCCTGCTATTATCATAGGTTTGTGAAAAGGTTTGCCTCTATTGCTTCTCATTTAACCCGTTTGACTCAGAAAGAGGTACCATTTCAGTGGTCTGACGAGTGTGAGGAGAGCTTCTAAAAGCTCAAGGTTTGTTGATGAAAACTCCCATTCTAGCATTGCCTGTGGAGGGCAAGAATTTTGTTATTTATTGTGATGTTTCACGCTCTAGTTTGGGTGCTTTTTTGATGTAGGAAAAGAAGGCGATTGCCTATGCTTCTAGACAGGTGAAGGTGCATGAGAAGAACTATCCTACTCATGACTTAGAATTGACAGCAGTGGTGTTCGCGCTTAAAATTTGGGGACAATATTATATCCCGTATTTTTAAACATTGGGACATTCTAAAGCTAATCGCGACAAGTTAAGGACAAGACTATTTTGGGATACGGGGTAGAAATTTTTAACCTCCGATTTAGTTTTAATCACAAGTTGCTTATAAATTTTATTTGGTATAGAAATATTATTGGAGATTAGGGATTAATTAACCATGATTAGATTACTAAGTGGGATTAATAGCTTAATTATTCACTAATTAGGCCATTAGTGTCACACCGATCTTACTAGGGTGTGATGGGCACCCGACCCCATAATCGGGCGGCGAACCGTGACTCTTATCGCGCGCATACTTTCTTTGGACTTTTAGATTAAACAAAAATAAAATACATAGTAAAACTTTGAAAAACTTTTGTCGTTTCCAATTAAACACAATCACTGTAAACATAAGGGCTCGTAACATAATGTATAATAAAAATGCATCGGCTGGTGGAACCATTTTCGAAATACACACACTAGACCCCGACTACGTACGATAGTCTCTAACCCGAAAAAACTGCACAACACATATAAGGTGACTCGGCGGCCACTCCGAGTACAAATGGAGTCCTACCAACTCCGGCCAACGTCTTAACGCACCTAGCTCTTACTTGTCGAGGTGTGCTGCCACGGCATGACGCGGCGCCCACAAAAAAGGGGCGTCGGTACGAGTAATGTGCGAGTATGTAAGGCATGAGTAATATCACGAAACCATGATAGAGAACATAAAACACAACATAAGAGAGTGGTATAACTTTGTAACTACAACTTTATTGTCTGTGAAAGATATTGTGCCCGTTAACTTTACCTTTTAGAGTACTATATAGATCACTGAGTAAACGCCCGACCGTGTAGGTGCGGTGTATAAGCGCGGGCCATATAGGTGCGGTGGACTTGCCCGAACCATATAGGTACGGTGGACTACGCGGAACCCAGATATAGGTACGGGGTGTAACACGAGCAAACCATGGAATAAAGGTAATACGTAATCTGAGTGCCCCGGGGGCGGATGCCATGCATGCTAGCTTTTTAAAAAAAAACATGTAAATATCGTAAATGCGCCCGATCACGTAGGATCGGGGTGTGTATCTGCCCGTCCATATAGGAACGGTGTATAAGCCGCGTCCGGGCCTCCCGCGTCCGGGTGTGTCATACGCCCGGTGGGTGGTGTGGCTGCCGGCCGCCGTCGGGCGCGCGCGCACGGTGTCATAAAATAAATCATATGTAAAAATAAAGCATAAACGTGGAGAGCGAGAGAGAGTCATGTATCTATCGGAGTGACGTAAGGTCGGTGGCCTCCGATGATGTTATGGGATAGCCATGGGCGTCGTGTCTCACCTTGAAGGGACAATTATAAGGCGAGACTATCAATCAAGGATAACATCACGGGAAAACATAAAACAGGGTCATGGCATCTCATTTCATATACTTTGAAACCTTTAAAATAATCATTATCCATAAATTAGCTTAACATTTCATATCGTCGTATTCATGGTACGAACATATCCTTGGCATATTCGTCCTAGTCGTTTTCTCATTTCTAGCATCATCATTGTCATCATAAAATCATAGTAGTTGTTTTGGTCATAAAAACTTTCAACAATCGTAAAACTTGGATTTTGGAGAAAAATGGATATTTTGGAAAACATTCATAACTTTTGCGAAGGAAATCATACTATGAAGTATAACTTCTAACTTTGAAAATAAGGGCGTTATGGGAGCATTTATAAAATGCATAGCGTATGATTCATGCCATAGAAAAGAAAAGGGCGAGCCTTAACATACGTCTCCGGCTTGACTAGCTACGCTTAATTGTCCAGGCTTCAAACTCTACCTGGCTACGTTCAAGAAAATTGATGCAACCATTAGATTTATTACTAAACGCACACTTGTCTTGATTTTTCAAATAAATTCACTTATATTGCGAAATTTCGGCGGCATCTCCCTTGTAAATACACCGTCCGAGAATATGGCTGCGACCCATTTCATCCATTAACAACAATCAAGAATTCAACTCGGCAAGCCAACAACAATGCTTACGATCTTACTAACAACATTCCACTTATATTCAATTCAATTCAATTCAATTCAATTCACATAATCTCCCAACAATACTCAATCTACCTACTACTATATATCCGAAACCTTCAACTTGACAACAACCATGTATTTCATAATCATTTTACGCATTAGAGCAACAACTTTCATTCAACTTGCCATAATCCACAGTAGCCAAACAACTAGAATATCAAATTACATTAATTTGCACTAACTTACCAAAACACCTATTTTGACCATAATCATTCCTTACATGTCTTCATGCTTTTTCATCCATCTCTATACAACAATTACTCCATTCGGTCAACACTACAACATCTATATTTTCCATGAATTTTTCCATGTTTTCTATTCATTACCACAACAAGCAACACATTACATGAAATGAACTCAATCTTTCAGCACAACAAAACACGTACACACACGCTCGACCATGCATATACACGGCCACACACATTCACCTCTACAACACATGAATTTCATTCACTTTCCATACTTCAACATACATAACTATCCATAACATATAAAAGAGGATTAGTTCTTACCTTTTTCCTTCAACTTCTCATTTGACTATGATCATGAACTTGCAACAAGGGGGTTTCTTGCTCCGATACTTATACCATGTTAAAGAGGACCTTAAATTTAGTAGGAATACAAAAGAAAATAATTTATTTTGGTCATTTTCCATGGCTCCCATTTTTTGGAGCCCGGCCATAGGACCTATCTTGCCTCTCTTCTTCCTCTTTTTTTTTTTTTTTTCTTTCTTTCTCTCCAAATTCTCTAGAGCTTTCATGAAAATTATGACTAATAAGTCATATATATATATATATATATATATAAGCATGTCTTCCACCACCTTTACATATTTATAATTAAGTCCTTCAAGTTTTAGTCAACTTGTCCCCCTTCCTTCTTTTCTAGACTTTTCTTCCATTTTCTTAAATTTTCTTAAAAATGAACAAAGATGACCAACTTTCTTCTTTTGTAAGCTTGATCCCATATTTATTCATCACATGGCCATAAAGAGTGGGCCCACATAGCCACGCCACACACACACATATTGCACGGCCGCAGTATGGCCCCACACGGCGGAATTTTTCTTGAGCACTTTGGCCCTCAAGAACCTTCTTGAGCACCTTGTGAAATTACCATTTTGCCCCCTAGCCTTCCGCGTTATTTTCCACGGCCCATTTTGCGAATTTCTCTTCTTGCCCTTAGCCTTTCTCAATATTTCCATAATACCAATGTCCATAGATAATATTCCTAGCAACTCGTACATTAAAATTATTTTAGAACATAGTCTTATCTTTAACTTCTCACCATTGTCATGATATCCGATCACATGAAATACGAGGGCTATAACAATTAGTGGCAGTGGGTCCCACACATGGCTTGGCCAAATTTGATTAGCTTAAGCC
>NW_026723581.1:0-17463 GCF_029784015.1 Lycium ferocissimum
TTATACCCACGTCGAAGAGCGTCTTGAACTTACTAAAATTAAAGAGAAAAGAGATTTACAAAGTCAAAGTTGGAAGGCTGAAAATTTCTATCACTCTCCTTCTTTCTTATTCGGCCGAATGGCCATTCCCATGGAGCTCTCAAGTTTCTTTTTGTTTCTTGAATTTTCTTGAAGATTAGCTCCCTTATATTAATTAGTCACATGACTAATCACATGACTAAATAAATGGGCTTGGATATCCCTCATGGATCATGGCCGGCCAAGCCTTTCTTTTGGGCCTTGATTTTTTTTTTTTTTTTAATAGGTTATAAATCGTATTTCGTAATTTCCGAAACTAATTTTCAAGAATTCAATTTTGCCCTTGGCCTTCCTCCGTATTTCCACATCAATATTTTTCATGAACAACAAACATATATTATCTAAAATCAAAATAGCACCTCACCTCCTACAAGTCACAATTATTTCAAAATTTTCGAATACGCGAAGATGCGAGATATAACACCGATCCCGACCCCGGTGGGTCGTGACACCATATACATATACATATATATATACATATATCATATAAGCATGCGGAGAGCCCAAGCCATGTATCTATCGGAGTGACGTAAGGTCGGTAACCTCACGATGATGTTATGGAATAGCCATGGGCGTACGTGCCTCATATGAAGGACAATTAATATAAAGGCGAGACTAACAATGAGGGTAACATCATGAGAAAACATGGAATAGGATCGTAAGCATCGTTTCATATACTAGAGATCTTTGAAATAGTCATTATCCATAAGTAGAGTTGAGAAATCAAGAAATAACTTAACGTTCTCATCTTGTCATATCCATGGTAGGAACGTATCCTCGACATATTCGTCATAGACGTTTTCTCATATTGTCATCATCGTTGTCATTATAAAATCATATTCGTCGTTTTTAGTCATAAAAACTCTCAACCTCTTAAAACTTGGTTTTTGAAAAGTATGGACATTTGAAAAAAACCAGCCCCCTATGAACTTATTAGGAAAAGACTTATACCTTGGAGTCATAGGCTTCTAATTTTTGCAAGCAAGGAAGATATAAAAACATTTAAGACATTATAACGTGGGGGTCATGCCTTTTGAAGAAAAGAGCGAGAGCCTCGCATACATGCGCGCCTTACTAGATACGCTTGTCGAGACTTGTTAGTCTACATTCGAAAAATTGATGCAACCATTAGATTCATTACTAAGCACACTTGTCTTGATTTTTCAAATAAATTCACTTATGATGCGAAATTTCGGCGTATCTCTAATAAATACACCATCCGAGATCTTATGTCACGACCAAACTAGGGCCGCGACGGTGCCGATACTTGTGCCCGAGCACCCCTTGTCTCATGCCTTACTCTTATTTCTAAGTGGGCCATTTTAAGTTCTTATTATTGCCATTTCATTAATTACTACTATCATAAGCGGCATCATAGTAAAATACGTAAGTTTTGCTAACTTAATATACATCGGAGGGGGATCGTCAGTAAATACAAAGTATCCAACCATACATGATTGTCTACGAGCCTCAAACAACATACATATGATAACGAGAGAGAGCGAGTTATCGGGCCGAATATGCGCAAACGTACCAACAAGGCGGCAGCTCGGACAAGCTGGAGCACTTCAATGAGCCATTTGGGAAGCTCTAAGAGTCAAGTCGGGTCCTTACTGCACACGCGGCATGGACGCGAGCGTCCGCGAAAGGACGTCAGTACGATAGTGTACCGAGTATGTAAGGCATAAATTATAACATGATAACGAAAGCGAAACAAGAACAGTAATATAAGGAAACAATACCAGAGATGTAAATAAAAGCATGGTACATGTTGTACGCACGAGGGCGGAATCATGCATGCTTACCTTTAACTTTACATACATACATACATAATCACCTACATTACATAAGGCGTCGCTGGCACATCACGAGTCACATGACATTATTAGCCCGCGTCGGGCCTCCCGCGTTCGGGGTAATTATTTCGTACGCCAGCTAGTGGTGGTCGTGCACAGCCCTCTGGGACCGGTATATGCATCGCGACCCGCGTAAGCGGTGACATGCCCGGCCATCTAGGCGCGGTATAATCATCCAATAGCGGCCGCCGTGGCGGTGACATGCCCGACCATATAGGCACGGTATAAGCGCCATAACTTAAGCATGCATAAGAGCCCAATAAAAGCTATAACTTTATCGGAGTGACGTAAGGTCGGAAACCTCCGATTTCATTATGGAACAATCAGGGGCGCTTTGCCTCACCTTGAAGGAACGAGTATTATAAGGTGAAACTATCAGCAAGGAATAGTGTTGAAGGAAACATAGAATGGGATCATGGATATCATAGAAGCTAATTTAATACTTTCTTATTCATATTGGGTTCTTAGCTTAAGACTCTTAGTCATGGAATCATTTTTATCTTACCTATCATAGACGTATTCTCTTCCTTAGCACCATCGTTATCGTGGTCATCATAGACATATTTCCATTAAAATAGTGCACTACTTGTCGTTTGATAATCGAAACAAGGATCAAAAGTTTCCTTCGAATTCTACTCCAAAATGAGTCAAACGGAGCAATAGGGAAAAATCCGGAAATAATGGGCCCACCTCGGGTCAAATGAGGCGGCATACACAATTCACGTATAATACGTTTCATGACATTGCTTATGAGAGTTTTAGGGTAATCGGGTCTTTTCCTTGCAAGTTCTAGAATACTTAGGCATTTCTTTCACGATTCATGTACTTTTGGTTCAATCTTACTGAATGAATAGTAACTATTTTCAAACTCGGATTCCTAGAGTTAGGAAAGTCCCCGCGGAAATCAAGCCTACACATCTAAGACATGCCAAAGAAGGAAATAAAGCCTTACATACCTTTTCACTTCTCTCGCTACTTGAGCTTGAGTTCCCGAAGTCACCCAAAATCTACAATTTGGTCATGTTTACCAAATGTTAAATTAGAACATCCAAAAGTCAAATCTTAAGGTAACACTTGTAAAATTTCGGCAAGACTTCCTAATAAATACATTAATCCCAAAGTCTAACTTGGCCAATTTCATCAACCACAAATCCAAGAATTTAACCCGGCCAAACTAACAACGCAGTATCAACAACCATACTAACAATTTCCATATTCAATCCAAATTACATTATAACACTCAATCAATATACTACTTCCTCCAAAACCTTCCAACTCCAATAAAAATATTATAATTCGTATGCCAACAACACCATACTAACAACATTATCTTTCATGCATACAAGAACATAACATTCAATTTAAATACTTCAATCACAAGTCCCCAACTTCTACAACTTCACAAGGTTTTTATGCATTCATTAGCAACATAGTATTCATGACATAACAACAACCAAAACACTAAATAAAATTGGCTTATTTTCCTCCACGCCACACCACAACTATACGGCTACACCATCATGCACATACACGGCCACATTCACACACCATTCTCACGGTAGCATAAATGCAAGCAAGGCTACAACCTTTCCAAAATCATTCAATTTCCTTCATCAACATAATATCCACAATAATAACAACCAAACATTCAATAAATAATCAAGGCATAATTCATACACACACATGGCATGCACGGCCACACCCTATATTTTTGTTCCTCATGAATTCCATCCGTTTTAATACACTACAACATCTCAACGTCCATGACATAAAAAAAAGGAAATGAATTCTTACCTTCTCTTCAATTCTTCACCTTGCTAGAAACTTAAACTTGCATGAACATGTGTTCTTCTTGCTTCAACAACCACTCTACTTTGCTTAGGACCCTTCAATTAGTAGGAAAATAATTTTTGAAGAAATTTTTGCCAACCTTTCCTTGGAAATTGCTCTTGGCCGAAATGGCCTTTGAGTTTTTCTCCTTCTTTTCTTGTTCTTCTTTTCTTGAAATCTCTAGAATAATGAATATTAAGATGACTCCTTATATATATATATACAAGTCTTCCACCCTTTTTCCATATTTATGAATAAGTCCTTGATACAAAAATATAGCCACATAACCCCCTTCATTCTTTTTCTAGAGAATTCCTCCCTTTTTCTTGATTTTTCTTCCAACACAAAAGATGACTTATTATTATTATTATTTTATTATTATTTTTTTTTCATCCTTGCCCCTCATCTCTTCACATGGCCAATATGGCCCTTACGTAAAATTCGTTTTACCCCTCAACTTTTCTTAATATGCCCATTTTACCCCTAGCCTTCCACATTATTTCCACGACCCATTTTGCGAATTCCTCTCCTACCCTTAACCTTTCACAATATTTCCTTACTAATAATAGTCATAAATAATATTCAAAACCAACTCGTACATTAAAATAATTTTGGAACCCAGTCTTGTCCTTAACTTCTCACCACTATCTCGCAATATCCGAGCGCATGAAATACGGGCTATAACATCCTCCCCCCCTTTGGAACATTCGTCCTCGAATGTCCAACTGGCCTCCAGTGTACTATGATATTTCGGGGAGGTCTCCACCTCACATGTCGCTTAACATCTCCCTTTTCTGCCAGTCTAGTCGGTCTCAACCTACGCGACCTCTATCAGGTTTCTAACCACCCCACGTATCCTCATTTCACTCAGGCTGCTTTAACATCATATCTGTCTCTGTCATTTACATTTCCAAAATTTTCAGCGTACTTCCCAGGGGTCACCCATCCTGAGATTGCTCTCACCCTAGCACGCTTAACCTCGAAACTTTAGTACATTTTTGTTATAGCCCGTACTTTGTACGTTTGAATATTCCAAAGTCGTCGTGGAAAGTTAAAGGCGAGACCATTCTCAAAAATTATTTTAACGGACGGGTTGTTGTAAATGATATTTATAGCTATTATTAGCATGGAAATATTGTGCAAGGTTGAGGGCGAAAAAGGAAATTCGCAAAATGGGTCGTGAAAATAATGCGGAAGGCTAGGGACGAAATGGTAATATTGAAGAAAGTCGAGGGGCAAAATGGTAATTTCACCAAGGGTTCATGAAAATTCTAAGAAGGGACAAATTGGCCATGTGACACAAAAGAAAAGAGAAAAGAGACAAAGAAGAGAATTAGTCATCCTTGTGGAAAATTGAAGAAAATTCAAGAAAAGAAAGGAAAATTCTAGAGGAAGGAAAAAGGAGAACATGAGTCCATACTTGAGGGACTAGGATGTAAATATGTAAAGGGGGTGAAGGATATATATAGAGAGAGTCTTCATTTTAGTAAGAAAGAGTAGAGAAAGAACACAAAAAAAAAAAAAAAAAAAAGAGGGTCGGCTATGGGGCTGGCCGAATTCAGCCCCTAAACTTTGGTGGTGAAAGATTGTTTTCTTCATGTCTTCCTACTAAATGAAAGGTCCTCTATCATGTGGAGTAGTTGTTGGAAGGAGGAAATCAATTGTTTTGCCAAAGAACAAGCTAGCCGTGAGTTGAAGACTAGTGAAGAGGTAAGGTTCAATCTTTTCTTACATGTTTTGTGGGTGGTTTGGACGTATTGTTATATGAAGAGATGGATGGGAATCATGAAAATATGCATGTTGTTGTTGAGTCGTGTGAAGTGTGTGGTGGCCGTGCATGCTATGTTGTGTAGAGGAAATGAATTAATTGACTTTAGTATGTTTGTGTGTTGTTGTAGTGTGTAGAAAAAGAATGAACTTCATGAAGTCATACATGTTGATGTTGTGACCGAATGGTGGCTGATTTGGGTGGAAGAGATGGACTAATTTTATTTAGTAGTTTGCTTGTTGTTGTTATAGATTCTATAATGAAAATGAATGTTTGATGATTTGTGTTGAAGTTGTAATGGTTACGGGCTGTTTTGGGAGCCAACATAATTTGAATATAGTTTCTTGTTTGATGAAAATAATGTTGTTGATATATGGAATTGTTGAGGTAGTTTATGAGTTTGGAAGAAAAGAAATGTGTTAGTGATTGTTCTCTTGCGTTTGAAGGAATTCGGGTGGCATGGTGTGTTGGATGGATTATTTTAAAAATTGTATATATTGTTTGGAGTGCTCCTAAATCGTGTTTGAAAGGCCTCGGAATAATATTGAACGAACGATCAATAATGTGAGTTTGAATGTACGTAGTTTATTTGAAGTTGAATGGAATGTTATTGAATTGAATTGAATATGTTGGAGAAGCTATTGTTGGTTCTATTGTTGATATTGTGGCCGAGTTCCATTCTCGGGTTGTTGTTGTTAAATTGGGCCGAGCCATATTCTCGGGACGGTGTATTTACGGGGGAAACGCTGCCGAAATTTTGGCAGACAAAGTGTTGCTTTAAAGGATCGACTCATAAATGCCCTAACTAAGGTTTGGTAAATGCGACCATTTGTAGATTTTTGGCGGATTTGGAGCTTGAATTTGGAGGAGCGTAAGAGGCGGAAAAAGGTATGTAAGGCTTCACTTTCTTTCCCTGGCATGTCTTAGATGTAATAGGCTTGAATACGTGTCTCGGGGATTACTCTGATCCCAGAAATCCGAGATTGAAATTTGATTACTATTCATTCAGTAAAATTGAATTAAATGTTCATGAATAGTTGAAAGAAGGGTCTAAACATCTAGAACTTGCAGGAATAAGATCCGTATGCCCTAAGACTCTCATAAGTTATGTCACGAAACGTTTTATACGTAAATTATGTACGCCGCCTCATTTGACTCGAGGTGGGCCCACTATTCCCTAATTTCCTCCTATGGCTCCCTTCGGTTTATTTCAATACTACAGTTAAAGGAAACTTTTGGGTATTATTCCGACTACTAAATAAGAATTGTTTTAACTAAACCCTTGACCCCAATGCACGATTTTCTTTTCTAAAAGTTTACAAATGTTTTCCAAAATATTCTTTTCTTCAAAAACCCAGTTTTACAATATTGAAAGTCTTAATGACTAAAGCAATTACTATGACTCTACGATGCCCATGATCCTATGATGCCTATGATCCTATGAATACTATGATCCCATGACGACTACGATCCTATGAAGGCGTGATCCTATGAATGCTATGATCCTATGAATACTATGGTTCTATGATGACTATGATTCTATGATGCTATGATGCCTATGATTCTATGACAACTATGATTCTATGACCCGATATGCTATGACATGTTCTACGTTGATAGTCTCGCCTTATGATTATCGTTCCTTCAAGGCAAGACAAAGCGACCATGATTACTTCATAATGCGATCGGAGGTTTCCGACCTTACGTCACTCCGATAAGTACATGATTTCCTTGGGCTCTCTTGCATGCTAAATATGAACATGGGTTGGGGGGATGGGATACTTGTATACTTGGGAATTGGGAAGGAAACTATGTTTCATTGCCACAGTCGGTGGCTTATCATCGGGACGCGGGATTTATGGCGAGCTGGAGTATTCGGCGCTATGTGGGCGAGCCGTCTCGCGCGGTACTATGACTGATATGACCAAATAAGCATGCATGACATCCGCCCCCGGGGGCACTCATATGCACGGAGTTACTCGCTATCCTATGATATATTCTATGTTCCATGCGGTTATTACTCATATGCTCGGGTTACGACTTTACATTATATGATCGATGTCCGGATATAACTTTACATGATATATTCCATATGTACGGGATACTCTCTCTCACATGATATGCATTACATCTCTATCTCTGTTGTTGTACATGATCACCTCTCCTCCTATGTTACAGTCTATGCCTTACATGCTCAGTACATTGCTCGTACTGACGCCCCTTCTTGTGGGCGCTGCGTTTCATGCCGCGCAGGTACCCCAGACGAGTAGAAGTCATTATAGAAGATGTTCCAGCAATGTTGGCAAGCTCCACTCGCCCTGGAGAGTTCTTTGAGTCGACATACACGTGCTATGGTCCATGATTACGAGTTAGAGACTTTGCGGACGAGTCGTGGGTCTAAGGTGTCGGCTTTAAAAAGAGTTTCCTTTGGTTGATGTGTTTTATTTTACGGAGCCCTCATATTTACCAACTGTGTTTACTTTGAGAAACGACGAAGAGATTTTGAAAAAAATTTACTATGTATTTTACTTTATCTTGTCCTAAGAATCCAAGGAGTTCATATGTGTAATAAGAGTTAGCGGGTTCGCTCGGCTCCAAATATGGGGTCGGGTGCCCATCACACCTAGTAAAGTCGGGGTGTGACAAAGTGGTATCGAGCGAGGTCGGTCCAAGGGTTGTACGCAAAGTCGTGTCGGTAGAGTCCTGTTTATGGGTGTGAAGCCGGCCACATCTATAGACAGGAGGCTACGGGGCATCTAGGAATGGTTGACCTTCTTTCTGTCATTAGATCGTGCGATAGAGCTAAGTCATAGGAAATGAAATCCCTTATACTAATCGATGACTCCTGCAGGCGCCAGTATCGATGGAAAAAGGCGAATGATGATATGGAAGTCAAAAGAGGTAAGACCGGATTGATATTGATATATTTGTTTGGTCACGTGGAGCTGGGCGCCGGACGGAAAGTAGTTATACATGAGGGCGGAAGGTGAACATCGGGGAATTAAAAAGGGCGAACGGTCATTGTAGAAGAAGGGACGTATTGTGAAAATGTCTCGGAAGTTGTAAAGTTTTGATTGGCTTCAGATCGAGTAGTAAAGACCATGTAAGGAAGCGGACGCGAAAATATCAGTGTTAAGGCATCGAATTCCACCAAAGTCTCGGGATTAAGCGTGCTCGGTGAGAGCAATTTCGGGATGGGTGACCCCCTGGGAAATAAACCAAAAGTTCTACAAATTGAGATATAAGAAACAAATGAACAGTTAAGAGTAACCTAAGGAAAACTAGAATATATGGATAGATGGAGACCTTGAGAGGACGCGTAAGACGAGGTGGATTAGTCCGGAAAAGAGACAGGAAGTGTGTCACAGCTCGGGAATTAGGATAGGCTTGAATAGCGTTGGAAAGTACCTTGTGGGTTAGTTGATAGTAAATGTATATAGATATACAAAGAGATGAAAATGTGTACCATATTCGGAAAAGAAAGAGAGTGAGTAGCCGGAAAGTAAGGAGATCAGGATGCCGGAAAAAGGTGAAAAGTAAAGAGTTCCCGATATGTGAGGTACAGGATTGGAAGGAAGGCGAGGAATAAGGTATCAACAAAGACTTCATAAAAGGACTATCGGCATATAAGGAGCCCCGCAAGGGGGGAGACCGAGGAGTTCGATTAAGAGGAAAATAAGGTAAAGGATAAAGAACGGGCATAAAGGAAAGAGTAGCTATAAAAGAAACCCTCCTAGAGTATTATGACGCCCATAAGGTCAGTTAAGCATTCGAGGACGAATGTTCCAAAGGGGGGGAGGATGTTATAGCCCGTACTTTGTACGTTTGAATATTCCAAAGTCGTCGTGGAAAGTTAAAGGCGAGACCATTCTCAAAAATTATTTTAACGGACGGGTTGTTGTAAATGATATTTATAGCTATTATTAGCATGGAAATATTGTGCAAGGTTGAGGGCGAAAAAGGAAATTCGCAAAATGGGTCGTGAAAATAATGCGGAAGGCTAGGGACGAAATGGTAATATTGAAGAAAGTCGAGGGGCAAAATGGTAATTTCACCAAGGATTCATGAAAATTCTAAGAAGGGACAAATTGGCCATGTGACACAAAAGAAAAGAGAAAAGAGACAAAGAAGAGAATTAGTCATCCTTGTGGAAAATTGAAGAAAAGAAAGGAAAATTCTAGAGGAAGGAAAAAGGAGAACATGAGTCCATACTTGAGGGACTAGGATGTAAATATGTAAAGGGGGTGAGGGATATATATATAGAGAGAGTCTTCATTTTAGTAAGAAAGAGTAGAGAAAGAACACAAAAAAAAAAAAAAAAAAAAAGAGAGGGTCGGCTATGGGTGGCCGAATTCAAATTTCCCCTAAACTTTGGTGGTGAAAGATTGTTTTCTTCATGTCTTCCTACTAAATGAAAGGTCCTCTATCATGTGGAGTAGTTGTTGGAAGGAGGAAATCAATTGTTTTGCCAAAGAACAAGCTAGCCGTGAGTTGAAGACTAGTGAAGAGGTAAGGTTCAATCTTTTCTTACATGTTTTGTGGGTGGTTTGGACGTATTGTTATATGAAGAGATGGATGGGAATCATGAAAATATGCATGTTGTTGTTGAGTCGTGTGAAGTGTGTGGTGGCCGTGCATGCTATGTTGTGTAGAGGAAATGAATTAATTGACTTTAGTATGTTTGTGTGTTGTTGTAGTGTGTAGAAAAAGAATGAACTTCATGAAGTCATACATGTTGATGTTGTGACCGAATGGTGGCTGATTTGGGTGGAAGAGATGGACTAATTTTATTGAGTAGTTTGCTTGTTGTTGTTATAGATTCTATAATGAAAATGAATGTTTGATGATTTGTGTTGAAGTTGTAATGGTTACGGGCTGTTTTGGGAGCCAACATAATTTGAATATAGTTTCTTGTTTGATGAAAATAATGTTGTTGATATATGGAATTGTTGAGGTAGTTTATGAGTTTGGAAGAAAAGAAATGTGTTAGTGATTGTTCTCTTGCGTTTGAAGGAATTCGGGTGGCATGGTGTGTTGGATGGATTATTTTAAAAATTGTATATATTGTTTGGAGTGCTCCTAAATCGTGTTTGAAAGGCCTCGGAATAATATTGAACGAACGATCAATAATGTGAGTTTGAATGTACGTAGTTTATTTGAAGTTGAATGGAATGTTATTGAATTGAATTGAATATGTTGGAGAAGCTATTGTTGGTTCTATTGTTGATATTGTGGCCGAGTTCCATTCTCGGGTTGTTGTTGTTAAATTGGGCCGAGCCATATTCTCGGGACGGTGTATTTATAGGGGAAACGCTGCCGAAATTTTGGCAGACAAAGTGTTGCTTTAAAGGATCGACTCATAAATGCCCTAACTAAGGTTTGGTAAATGCGACCATTTGTAGATTTTTGGCGGATTTGGAGCTTGAATTTGGAGGAGCGTAAGAGGCGGAAAAAGGTATGTAAGGCTTCACTTTCTTTCCCTGGCATGTCTTAGATGTAATAGGCTTGAATACGTGTCTCGGGGATTACTCTGATCCCGTAAATCCGAGATTGAAATTTGATTACTATTCATTCAGTAAAATTGAATTAAATGTTCATGAATAGTTGAAAGAAGGGTCTAAACATCTAGAACTTGCAGGAATAAGATCCGTATGCCCTAAGACTCTCATAAGTTATGTCACGAAACATTTTATACGTAAATTATGTACGCCGCCTCATTTGACTCGAGGTGGGCCCACTATTCCCTAATTTCCTCCTATGGCTCCCTTCGGTTTATTTCAATACTACAGTTAAAGGAAACTTTTGGGTATTATTCCGACTACTAAATAAGAATTGTTTTAACTAAACCCTTGACCCCAATGCACGATTTTCTTTTCTAAAAGTTTACAAATGTTTTCCAAAATATTCTTTTCTTCAAAAACCCAGTTTTACAATATTGAAAGTCTTAATGACTAAAGCAATTACTATGACTCTACGATGCCCATGATCCTATGATGCCTATGATCCTATGAATACTATGATCCCATGACGACTACGATCCTATGAAGACTGTGATCCTATGAATGCTATGATCCTATGAATACTATGGTTCTATGATGACTATGATTCTATGATGCTATGATGCCTATGATTCTATGACAACTATGATTCTATGACCCGATATGCTATGACATGTTCTACGTTGATAGTCTCGCCTTATGATTATCGTTCCTTCAAGGCAAGACAAAGCGACCATGATTACTTCATAATGCGATCGGAGGTTTCCGACCTTACGTCACTCCGATAAGTACATGATTTCCTTGGGCTCTCTTGCATGCTAAATATGAACATGGGTTGGGGGGATGGGATACTTGTATACTTGGGAATTGGGAAGGAAACTATGTTTCATTGCCCACTGTCACCGGCTTATCATCCCGGACGCGGGATTTATGGCGAGCCAGGAGTATTCCGGCGCTATGTGGGCGAGCCGTCTCGCGCGGTACTATGACCTGATATGACCAAATAAGCATGCATGACATCCGCCCCCAGGGGCACTCATATGCACAGGTTACTCTGCTATCCTATGATGTATTCTATGTTCCATGCAGTTATTACTCATATGCTCGGGTTACAGCTCTACATTATATGATCCTGATGTACCGGATATAACTTTACATGATATATTCCACATGTACAGGATACTCTCTCTCACATGATATGCATTACATCTCTATACTGTTGTTGTACATGATCACCTCTCCTCCTATGTTACAGTCTATGCCTTACATGCTCAGTACATTGCTCGTACTGACGCCCCCGCCTTGTGGGCGCTGCGTTTCATGCCGCGCGGTACCCCCGAACGAGTAGAAGTCATTATAGAAGATGTTCCGGCAATGTTGGCAAGCTCCACTCGCCCGGGAGTTCGAGTCGACATACACGTGCTATGGTCCATGATTACGGTTAGAGACTTTGCGACGAGAGTCGTGGGTCTAAGGTGTCGACTTTAAAAAGAGTTTCTTGGTTGATGTGTTTTATTTTACGGAGCCCTCATATTTACAAACTGTATTTACTTTGAGAAATGACGAAGAGATTTTGAAAAAAATTTACTATGTATTTTACTTTATCTTGTCCTAAGAATCCAAGGAGTTCATATTAATAAGAGTTAGCGGGTTCGCTCGGCTCCAAATATGGGGTCGGGTGCCCATCACACCACTAGTAAAGTCGGGGTGTGACAAAGTGGTATCGGAGCAGGTCGGTCCAAGGGTTGTACGCAAAGTCGTGTCCCGGTAGAGTCACGTTTATGGGTGTGAAGCCGGCCACATCTATAGGCCCAGGAGGCTACGGGGGCATCTAGGAATGGTTGACCTTCTTAACACGCCATTAGATCGTGCGATAGAGCTAAGTCATAGGAAATGAAATCCCTTATACTAATCGATGACTCCTGCAGGCGCCAGTATCGATGGAAAAAGGCGAATGATGATATGGAAGTCAAAAGAGGTAAGACCGGATTGATATTGATATATTTGTTTGGTTACGTGGAGCTGGGCGCCAGACAGAAAGTAGTTATACATGAGGGCGGAAGGTGAACATCAGGAATTAAAAAGGGCAGAACGGTCATTGTAGAAGAAGGGACGTATTGTGAAAATGTCTCGGAAGTTGTAAAGTTTTGATTGGCTTCAGATCGAGTAGTAAAGACCATGTAAGGAAGCGGACGCGAAAATATCAGTGTTAAGGCATCGAATTCCACCAAAGTCTCGGGATTAAGCGTGCTCAGGTGAGAGCAATTTCAGGATGGGTGACCCCCTGGGAAATAAACCAAAAGTTCTACAAATTGAGATATAAGAAACAAATGAACAGTTAAGAGTAACCTAAGGAAAACTAGAATATATGGATAGATGGAGACCTTGAGAGGACGCGTAAGACGAGGTGGATTAGTCGGAAAGAGACGGGAAGTGTGTCACGGCTCGGGAATTAGGATAGGCTTGAATAGCGTTGGAAAGTACCTTGTGGGTTAGTTGATAGTAAATGTATATAGATATACAAAGAGATGAAAATGTGTACCATATTCGGAAAAGAAAGAGAGTGAGTAGCCGGAAAGTAAGGAGATCAGGATGCCGGAAAAAAGTGAAAAGTAAAGAGTTCCCGATATGTGAGGTACAGGATTGGAAGGAAGGCGAGGAATAAGGTATCAACAAAGACTTCATAAAAGGACAATCGGCATATAAGGAGCCCGCCCAAGGGGGAGACCGAGGAGTTCGATTAAGAGGAAAATAAGGTAAAGGATAAAGAACGGGCATAAAGGAAAGAGTAGCTATAAAAGAAACCCTCCTAGAGTATTATGACGCCCATAAGGTCAGTTAAGCATTCGAGGACGAATGTTCCAAAGGGGGGGATGTTATAGCCCGTACTTTGTACGTTTGAATATTCCAAAGTCGTCGTGGAAAGTTAAAGGCGAGACCATTCTCAAAAATTATTTTAACGGACGGGTTGTTGTAAATGATATTTATAGCTATTATTAGCATGGAAATATTGTGCAAGGTTGAGCGAAAAAAGGAAATTCGCAAAATGGGTCGTGAAAATAATGCGGAAGGCTAGGGACGAAATGGTAATATTGAAGAAAGTCGAGGGCAAAATGGTAATTTCACCAAGGGTTCATGAAAATTCTAAGAAGGGCAAATTGGCCATGTGACACAAAGAAAAGAGAAAAAGAGACAAAGAGAGAATTAGTCATCCTTGTGGAAAATTGAAGAAAATTCAAGAAAAGAAAGGAAAATTCTAGAGGAAGGAAAAAGGAGAACATGAGTCCATACTTGAGGGACTAGGATGTAAATATGTAAAGGGGGTGAAGGATATATATATATATAGAGAGAGTCTTCATTTTAGTAAGAAAGAGTAGAGAAAGAACACAAAAAAAAAAAAAAAAAAAAAAAAGAGGGTCGGCTATGGGGGTGGCGAATTCGATTTTAAACTTTGGTGGTGAAAGATTGTTTTCTTCATGTCTTCCTACTAAATAAAGGTCCTCTATCATGTGAGTAGTTGTTGGAAGGAGGAAATCAATTGTTTTGCCAAAGAACAAGCTAGCCGTGAGTTGAAGACTAGTGAAGAGGTAAGGTTCAATCTTTTCTTACATGTTTTGTGGGTGGTTTGGACGTATTGTTATATGAAGAGATGGATGGGAATCATGAAAATATGCATGTTGTTGTTGAGTCGTGTGAAGTGTGTGGTGGCCGTGCATGCTATGTTGTGTAGAGGAAATGAATTAATTGACTTTAGTATGTTTGTGTGTTGTTGTAGTGTGTAGAAAAGAATGAACTTCATGAAGTCATACATGTTGATGTTGTGACCGAATGGTGGCTGATTTGGGTGGAAGAGATGGACTAATTTTATTTAGTAGTTTGCTTGTTGTTATATTGATTCTATAATGAAAATGAATGTTTGATGATTTGTGTTGAAGTTGTAATGGTTACGGGCTGTTTTGGGAGCCAACATAATTTGAATATAGTTTCTTGTTTGATGAAAATAATGTTGTTGATATATGGAATTGTTGAGGTAGTTTATGAGTTTGGAAGAAAAGAAATGTGTTAGTGATTGTTCTCTTGCGTTTGAAGGAATTCGGGTGGCATGGTGTGTTGGATGGATTATTTTAAAAATTGTATATATTGTTTGGGTGCTCTAAATCGTGTTTGAAAGCCTCGGAATAATATTGAACGAACGATCAATAATGTGAGTTTGAATGTACGTAGTTTATTTGAAGTTGAATGGAATGTTATTGAATTGAATTGAATATGTTGGAGAAGCTATTGTTGGTTCTATTGTTGATATTGTGGCCGAGTTCCGTTTCTCGGGTTGTTGTTGTTAAATTGGGCGCACGCCATATTCTCGGGACGGTGTATTTACGGGGAAACTTTGCGAAATTTTGGCGGACAAAGTGTTGCTTTAAAGGATCGACTCATAAATGCCCTAACTAAGGTTTGGTAAATGCGACCATTTGTAGATTTTTGGCGGATTTGGAGCTTGAATTTGGAGGGGAGCGTAAGAGGCGGAAAAAGGTATGTAAGGCTTCCCTTTCTTTCCTGGCATGTCTTAGAAGTAATAGGCTTGAATACGTGTCTCGGGGATTCTTCTGATCCCAATCCGAGATTGAAATTTGATTACTATTCATTAGGTAAAATTGAATTAAATGTTCATGAATAGTTGAAAGAAGGGTCTAAACATCTAGAACTTGCGGAATAAGATCCGTATGCCCTAAGTGTCACACCCGTTCCAGATAGGGTGTGATGGGCACCCGACCCGCTTTCGGGGCCGAGCGAACCCTCGGACTATCGTAACACACATACTCACATTGGGCTATGCTTGGAAACCATAATACATACTTTCAAATCAAATACAAACTTGCGAGACGTCCGAGATACGTAATATCACGTATCACGAAAATGACGGCTTATCGAGCCGCTCTATCGGACTTGTCGATGCATATGACTACGTACGCAAAGTCTCTAACATGACTCGGATATCATAGTATGCACGGAACTCCGACTCGCGGACACTCCGGAACAAGTGGAGCTCGCCAATCCCATTTGGCATTTCTTTAACGTCTTGACTCACAGGTGTACTACTTGTGACATAAACGCAACCCAGAAGAAAAAGGGGTCGATGCGGAATATCTCTTCGAGTATGTAAAGCGAGAAATACGAGAACCATAGGAACAAAAAGTACGGAGAGAGATAGACATAATATGCAAAGTATCAAAATATGTATTTAGAATGCAAATCATGCCTGACTCTTAGAACGGTGGTCGCCACTTTGTCGTTGGCGCCCGCCACGGACATCACACCGAAGGTTTCAGATCTCCGTAGCCCGACAAATCCCCGTAACACATCATAGCCGACCGTACACACCATATCACAGCATCACGCCAAAACGGAACCCGGCCCTGCGGGAGGAGCTCGGCGAACCGTAACACGACATCGCACGGAGTTTGTCATGTTGCGCACGAGCATAACGGCCGGGACTCGGTGAACGAAGTAATAACCATGAGCACGAGCGAGTCGTGACGTACATATGCATAAAATTATAATCATAAATCATTAGGTAAATAAGAAAATTCATATGCAAAAGTCAAATGAAATGAAACTTACATTTTCGAAGGTCGTCCGGAATAAGCATAAAAAGGTCGCGGGGCCCCACGGACGGTGTGACCCCCGTCAGGAAAACCGACTAGGGTGGTAGGGGGAAAGTTATGCCTTATGAACATACATATTATGTTTTGGGGCAATCCGAGCTCGTATGCAAAAGTTACGGACGTTTGAAGTTCGGGACCATTTTTTGTGGTCAAAGTCTTTATAAAACCTTTGAAATTCATTCTTTTGAAAACATGAAAATCTTATTTTGGTCAAAAAAGATCAAAAGAGTAAATGTTAAGGGATGAACAAGGTACATACCTAAGCTCGGATCTAAAGTGGAATTACCCCAAGAGCTGGGGTCATAGCCTAATAGTACTAAGACATGCCAAAGAAAGAAAGGGTGAGCTTTACATACCTTGGCAGCTTTCCAAGCTAATCCAAGCTTAAATCGCGAACTTTCCAAGATCTACAATACGCCATTAAATGTCAAACATTAGCCAAAGACATTTTAGAATCAATTCAGCCCTTTTAAATTTTACGAAATTTCGGCGACCACTTCCACAATAGTGCGCCCTCCAGGAAATATGCTCGGCCCAATTCATCAACCATAATACCAACAAAACATTCTAATGGCATCAACCATTGATTCCAAACGCATTCTAGCATCCACAACCTTCTTTCACATAATGCGACGATATTCACTTGTATTCAATTAAACCGCATAAAATCAATCTAACGTCAATATTGCCACGTTCGATTTATTAACAAAGCCATTCAAACAATATTCAAGGACACTATAAGTAATTCTACAATATTTCAAACAATCCAA
>NW_026723582.1:0-5774 GCF_029784015.1 Lycium ferocissimum
TTAACCCTTTTTTTTAGGCATGACTCCTATGGCATGAATCTTTCTATTTTTCCATGATCTTCCTAAATACGGAAATTATGATTCCATGACTATAAAGAGCTACCTACGCATATGATAAAGAAAGGAGATACGATACGAGCGTGATAATGATGATGATGAGTTAAGTATAAAGAATATTAAAATGAGGGACGATGTCCATGAGGTTAATTATCCTAAGTGTGGTTCCATTGATGCTTTTCCTTGTGTACACTCACCTTAAAATGTTAGTCCCCTCAAGGTGAGATATGATGATTGTGATCATTCCGTAATGTAATCGGGGGTTCACGACCTTATGTCACCCCGACATAGCTATAGTTACCTCCAAGTTCTAATGTATGTTTTAAAGGTAAATGTATGATGATGCTAAGCTTATGCTATGAATATGAAATGTATGATAATGTTAAGTTTGCGATGAGTTTATGGTGATGCGATTCCACCGTGCTTAAATGGCCGGGCATGTCACCGCGAAGGCGGGCTGCATACTATTACACCGTGCCTAGATGGCCGGGCATGTCACCGCTAAGGCGGGTTGCTATGTTTACACCGAGCCTATAGGGCCGGGCATGACACCACTAGTGGGCGACATATGATGGTTACCCGGACGCGGGTTAACGATGATGGTATGTATATGATATGGGGATGCGTGTGCTATGATGATATATGTAATACGATTATATATGACATATGTATGAACTGCATCCATTCTTAAAAGTTAAGCAGGTTATATCTCCATCTTATGTCTCATGATTTCTCTATTATATTCATTTCATTCATGCCTTACACACTCGGTACAATGTTCGTACTGACGTCCGTTTTCTTTGGACGCTGTGTTCATGCTTACAGTGAAGCAGGAGGTGATCCCGGTTTCGTAGGAGCTACTAGCAGACTTTGAGAGCACCCCATTATTCCAGAGGTGCCATTGATTTATTCTTTTGTGTATATATATGTTTTGGGCATGACGGGATCCTGTCTCATCCCTATGTCTAGCACTCTAGTAGAGGCTCGTAGATACGCATGTGTGGGTAGTATGGTCTCACGATGTCCTTATTGTATGTACATTATTTTGATAGCCGAAGGGCTTATGTATATAAAGGTAATCATGTTTCCAAGTGAAAAAATGGTTTCTCCTATGATTTTAGTATAAGATTAAGGAACGAACGCCTGATGAGTACGATGGGTAATGGTATAAGCGATGCTTGGTGGTTAGCCCGGGGTGCCCGTCATGGCCCCTAGTCGGGTCGTGACAACTGGCAGAACACAAATCTGAGAAACATGGACATTTTCACGGACTATGAAAATAAAAAATTTCCATCGTGAAAAGGTTACAGTGAGAAGGAACCACTGGACTGATCATCCATAAACATCCCTAGAACCTCTCTAAGCTCTCTCAACCATCCCTAATCATCCATAAACATCCTAAGCTATTTCAAGAGAAGATCAAGCCCTATAATCCTTAACTAGATTATGGAAGGGGATTGTTCTTTCTTCTAGTTGAAGTTGTGTTGAATAAGCTTTGGAGTAAATTGCGTGAATTGGAAGATCTTCAATCTATAAGGTATGTTATTCTCTTATTTATTATGTTGAGTTGATTTGAAGGTTAAAAACAATTCTTATAAGTGAAAAGAATTATGGAGAAAAGGTCTTAAGGTGTTGTGTTGAAGTTTTGGTTATGGATTGAATTTGAAAGGAAGTTTTGGATGGATTTGGGTCTATTTTGAATGTAATATCTTGGATATGGTATTGTTGATATTTTTAATGATGTTTGGGAGTTATTTTAGAATTTGGAGAAAGTAGATGATATTGGGGAAATGCTGTCCAAATTTTGTTAGCTCACGTAATAGTCTAGTGTGATCTTATAAGCATTTCAACGACTTGACCTTAGTTTGAATCATCTTTAATATAGATTTGTAAGCTTGGGAGGATAGACGTTGAGTGGTTAAGTAGAAAACAAGATATGTTAAGGCTATTCCTTCTTTTCTTGGCATGATTCCATATACAGTAAGGGCGTAACGAACCTTGTGACTAGAGATTTGTCAAGTAGAGCTTGTCATATTGTTGCATAGCTTCCGAGTGTTATGTTATTCTTTTTGAGGGTCTACATCCCCTCCCTATGTCCTTGAGTTTATAGAGAGACAGAAGAGACATGTTACAGTATCAGTATTTTTCAGCATATGCATGATATACATATATTTTCTTTAGCCTGGCCACTTGGTCAGTGAGACATTTTCTTTAGCCTGGACACTTGGTCAGTGAGACAGATATTCCTGGCCTACAGGTCGTTGAGAAATTTTATCTGGTCGACGGGTCAACGAGACATATAAGCCTAGCCTACGGGTCAGTGAGACAGATTGCACCGGCCGACGGGTCGAGAGGCATTGCCCGGCCGACGGGTCGAGAGCGCATTGCCGGCCGACGGGTTAGTGAGACAGATTGCTGGCCACCGGGTCGGTGAGATTTTTCGCCTGTGCACGCCACTTGGTCAATGAGATTTTTCAATTGCACGGCCACTGGTCCGCCGAGACATTTTCTTTGCCCGCCACTTGGCCGTGAGTATTTATATTCTGGCCTACGGTCATTAAGAAAGATTGTCTAGTCGACGTGGTCAACGAGACATATAAGCCTAGCCTACGGTCGGGAGGCGGACACCGCCGACGGGTCGGAAATTGATGATTGCCCGCCGACGGGTCGGTGAGACAGATTGCCGCCATTTTGGGTCGGTGAGATTTGTCCCCGCCCGACCACTTGGTCAATGAGATTTTTCAGTTGCCTGGCCACTTGGTTAGTGTGATATGCATTATTACTATATTGCATTTCACATGAGACAAATCAAGTGAGATATTCAGGGTATTCCTTGGCCTCCAGATTATATTGTTTAGCTCGCCAATTATTCTCTTGCCTTACATACTCGGTACATTATTCGTACCGACATCCTTTTTGTTTAGAGAGATGATGCATTTATGCCGCGGACAGACGAGGAGACGGTTTGGACTCTTGGTCGCCTTCTCGAGAGTTGTTGCAGAGCACTCACTTATTTCGGAGTTAGGTACCACTTGGTATGATCCTTTTGTGTATAGACGGGCATGGCGGGGTCGTCTTGTCCTTGTCATGTTATGCACTCCAGTAGAGGCTCGTAGACAGATATGTCTAGTCATATGTTCCATAATCTTCTTAGTCTATATTTAGTTGAATTAACATTTTGGTAGCATTGTCGGCTTGTATACTTGGGATCTGCTTGATGACGTATGTATATTATCTTTTGGGCTTGTGTCCCATACAACTTATGGTATCTATGAGTTAGTATTATGGCCCAATCGGTATGGATATGAGATGCATGTATGTGTTATGGTGCTTGGTAGGTTAGGCTCCGCGTGGCCTTCGGCCCTCCGGTTGGGTCGTAACGAGATATTATCTTGCTGCACCCCTTTTTGAATTGCATACTAGGACGGCCTTCTAGACCTCACATCTATCCCGAGGCTACTTTCTGACCAGATCTAAGGGTGAGCTCCTATCCTGCCCATGCCGCCTGGAGATCTCTCTTATTTATGTCTATTCTACTTCTTAGATATCGTTATTACATTTTACATTTATGTATTCTTAGACAGTATGTTTGGTTAAAGTCCTTGTATGATGACTTTTCAGTTCTTGAGTTGTAATATATAGTATTCCGCACCTATTTTCTATTTATCCTTTAACTTAGACTTATTATTGTTATCTCTATTGTTATTTAAGCGTTTTTGGATAATTGAATGATTAATTTGGCTAAGGGATGGTTCGCCACCGGGGGTTTAGCGTGGTGCTATCATGACATTTTGGGTCGTGACCAAAGATCTCCCAAAATTTTCATTGGATTGTTGCTAAAAGTTGGACCACCAAATGTGATAGTTTGAATGTCATTGATGCTAAGTCGACGACGCCCGCTTTGAGTCACAATATTCTGACGAGAAAAGTAACTTCTGAGCACGATTGGGCACTTGGGTGGGTGTCTTTGAAACATCATAGTATTTAGAGATACTCTTCCAATGTCCTCTCCAAAATCTATTCAGTCCCATGAGAAACAACCAATATATACAATGCCGCATGATTAATCTTTTTATGTATGTTTAAATTTTGAAAAACAATTTAAGAATTGGAATTAAAAAATTTAACAGAGGAAACTTTTGACAAATGTCTATAGTTTTGACATTTGTTGCAACGTAGCTATAGTTTCGTTAAATACTATTCGTAGCTACTAAGTGTTTGCCATCAGGTGTATTTGACTGTATTCAATTTATTATATTTAATTCAGTTGTATTCAATTAACTATATTCATTCGTAGATACTTTTACACTGTATACAATTTGGCTGTATTCAAGACAACAAAATTCAAAAAATAAATGAATATTCAGCTGCATTCAATTCACTATATTTATTCGTAGGTACTTTTATCTTTTGTATTCAATTCGGTTGTATTCAAATAATAAAAATTCAACAAATATAGGGATTCAACGAAAAAAATCTCTTCGGGATACATAAATACAGGCGAAAATAAAAAAAAAAATATTTTGTATTTGCATTAAAAAATTTAGAATACACTCAGATCCATCAAGATCTAAGAAATAAAAGAAACAAAACATAGCGAGCAAGGTTAGTCGGTCCAGTTGACACCGACGACGGTGGTCGAGGTGATGACAATGACTAGATTTGGAACTCGAAATTTTCGCAGATCTAGCCATTTTCTCCGCCACGCCATCGATTGAGGACCAGTGATGTGGGAACAACCATTTCCACAATTTTGAGGTCTTGAAGTGACATTTGTGAATGTTATTCTTGTTGACTTAGAGGTGAATTCATGGCATGCATTTTTCTCTGCAAAGAAAAATGGTCCCATTAAAATCACACAAACACAAAACCACATAAACGTTTAGAGAAATTAAAAGAAAACAGCAAGAGTATTTTAATTCTATAAGTGAGATTTTGCAAGAAGAAGATAATTATTTTTCCCCTTTCTTTTGCTTTTGTTTTATTTAGTAGCTTTTGTGTGAAAGGTTGGTTCAATTTAGACAAGAGATGATTCTAAAAAGAAGAGAGAAAGATAGAAGAAATGAATGAATCATAGGTTATAGTAGAGGTGATGATGCCCGTGACAAGGAGGGACTGGTGATGAGATCATTGTCGAAAATCAGAGACGACGGTGTCAAAATAAAATTGTTGAACAGTCACGACCCGAACTACGGGCCATGACGGGTATCCGGGGCTAACCATCGAACACCGCTCATTCGTTGCAAATGCACTTCCCGTTCGTAATATATGCTCATGTCTTAGAAACTTTATTATCCATTTGAAACATATTTACTTTTATAAACATAAGCCCTTCGGCTATCAAAATAATATATACATGCTTACACATGAAGACTGTGAGACCATACTACCCACACTTTTTGTATCTACGAGCCTCTACTAGAGTACTAGACATATGGACGGGACAAGACCCGTCGTACTTAAATATATATACCATCGTCTCAAAAGCACCTGGAATAAAAGGGGGGCTCGATATCTTGATAGCTCTTGGATCGAACGTCTCCCTGTCTACTGTGGGGTGAACACGGCGTCCAAAAAAAGGGCATCGGTACGGGATGGTGCGAGTATTAAAACATAAAAATAATGAAAAAATGAAGTAAAATCAAAAGAGGAGCGATGGGTTAAAAAACATAAAAGAAATAATGAAAAAGCTTACTTTCTACCTCTCATTTATATCA
>NW_026723583.1:0-5849 GCF_029784015.1 Lycium ferocissimum
TTTAACATCCTTATTTTCATGATTTTAATTCATTTCCACACTTTAAAACATACACAAACCATCCATAACATATAAAAACAAGATTAAACCTTACCTTTTCCTCTTCTCTTCACAACTTGGCTAGGGTTTGCAATTGCATGAACAAAGGCTCTACTTGCTTCAACAATCATCCCATGTTAATAAGGACCCTCCAATTGGTAGGAATGCTAGGAAAAATAAATTTTTTGGTGAAGATTTTTGGTCTTCCATTTTCCATTGCCTTGGCCGAATGGCCTTCAACTTGTCTCCAAGGTTCTTGATTTTTCTAAGGTTGTGGAAAGATGAAAAAAATGAGTCTTGCTTGGTCATCATCCATATATATGTATATACATGGCCTATACAAATTGTCCACATACCCCACCCCATGGCTTGTAACAATTGGCCAAGCCATGGGTGGTACCCCACATGGGTCCCACGGCCACTTGGACTTTTTTTTTTTGGTATTCATGAACGAATTTCTTCCCTAATTCCAATTTTGCCATTAATTTTCATGAAATGCTCAACTTTCCATAATTCACTTTTAACCCCAAATTTTTCTTATTCTAAATTTACCCTTAACACTCCATGCCAATGAAAAGATAAATATGCAACTTGTGCACTTTTAACAAAATTGAAAAAAAAATTACAACCTTGTCCTTAACTTGTCGCAACCGGCTTAGAGTATTCCAACGTACAAAGTACGGGGTATAACATGTCACCTATGAAAGGTGTTATGAGATTCGGCAAGAGAGGAAAGCTCAGTCCGAGATATATTGGGCCTTATCAGATTATTCGTAAAATAGGCAAGGTTGCCTATGAATTAGATCTGCCAGCTGATTTGGGAGCAGTACATCCGATATTCCACATCTCTATGCTTCGTAAATGTATTGGTGATCCTTCCAGAATATTTCTGCCCGAAGATATCCGGGTCACGGAGGAGCTATCTTATGAAGAACCTATAGCCATATTGGACCGTCGGGTAAGAGATTGCGGAATAAAGATGTGGCTTCTGTTAAAGTGCTATGGCGAAACAATAATCGGGAAGAAATGACCTGGGAAGCTGAGGAGCAGATGAAGAAGAAGTATCCTCACTTGTTTCCAGTGCCTACAGGTAATCCGAATTCTTTACTTGACTATGTTGTTTGATAAATGAATTGTTGTGTTGGTTGTAAAAGAAACTCCCCCGAGCGCTTATAAGATCCCGTAAGGTTAATCTAACATTCGAGGACGAATGTTCTAAAGGGGGGAGGATGTTATAACCCGTATTTTGTACATCGGGACAATCTGGTTTAACTATGGTAAGTTAGGGACAAAACCATTCCGGGATACAAAGTCGGGACTTTTGACCTTCGATTTTATTTTGAGAAATAAGTTGTGCATGAATTTGCGGGCATGGAACAATTAGGAAAATTTGGGACCAAAATTGGAATTATTGGAAGTTGAAAATCATGCATTTTCCTTGCTTTGGCCGTGTGGTGTGGGAGTTGGCCCACACAATTTGTGGACAATTTTAATTGGTCCAACACATGTGTGGGCCAAGGGACACATGTATGATTCACTTAGGAGCTTAAAAGATGATCACTAAGTCATCTTTCTCCATTCTCAACACTTAGAAAAAGAAGTAAGAAGTTGAAGAACAACCAACAAGGCTCTCGGCCAAGAGGAGAAAAAATCAAGTCCAAAACAAGCCAATCCCAAAATTATTTCGTTGATGCAAATCCACTAATTTGAGGTCCCTAAGTAACGTGGAAGTGTTATTCGGGTCATCCAACCATCCGTTTTCATCCTTGCAAACCCTAGCCTATTTGTGAAGTTGAAGAAGAAAGGTAAGAATTAATCATGTTTTATGTGTTATAAAGGTTGTATGCATGTTGTAGTATGTTAAAATGGATGAAAATCATGAAATATAGTAAGTTGGAATTGAGGCCGTGTATATGAGGTTTGGCCGTGTGATGTGTATATTGTGTTTAAGTGATGAGTTAAGTTCTATGTAGTATGTTAATTGTTGTAGTGTGAAGAAATGAATGAGAATTATCAATATGTGCATGTTGGTATGTTGGCCGAATGTAACCTCCCATGTGTGACAAAGAATGAATTAATATTACTTATCGTTTTAGTTGTTGTCGTTATGAATTCTCGGTTGGTGATAAGAGTTTAATGACTCGAATTGATGTTGCAAGTATTGCGGGCTGGTTTGGAGGATTATGTGCATTTAATGCAATTTCCATATTTATAAGAATAGCATTGTTAAAATGTGGGTTGTTGGTGCAAATCATGATTTGGAAGTGAGGAATGGGTTATAGTTGTGTTCTCGGGTTTGGGGCTGTTTTCGGGTAACTTGGAGCAATTCTTTGGATTGTTGGGAATGTTGTATGAATTGTTTGAAATGTCTTTGAATATTGTTGGTATGGGTTCGGGTTAGTATTTGAATGTATAAGCGTCGATGTTGGCTTGAAGGTAAGCGGGTTGAATTGAATATATTGAAAGTTGTTGAATGATGTAAAAGAGAGTTACTAATGTTATATTGCCTTTCGGATTGATTATTGATGTTGCTAGGTTGGTTGTTGTTGTTGTTGTTGTTGTTGATTTGGCCGAGTTAAATTCTCGGGGTTGGCCTATTCTGTACGGGGGGAAATCTTGCCCAAATTTGTAGAATTAAGGGCTAATTTGGAATTAAATGCCTAAATGCCTATGGCTAATGTTTGGCATATTATGACTTATTTGTAGACCTTGGGCAGCCGAGACGTAGGTTGACATTAGCTTGAGTTTGGAGTAGCTTGGAGAGCGTTTGAGGTATGTAAAGCTTCACCTTCCTTCTTTTGGCATGCCTTAGTTACAAGTAGGCTATGACAGAGCCTCGAAATTCGATTCTCGTAATCCGAGCATGTTTATGACTCTTATTCGTTTCTTGGAATTTGTATGTTGATATGATGAAATATTGGCCTTTATGTCTTTGAAATATTTGATTTTCAACTTTTGCATAAAAAGTTTGGCTTTACCGGGTCTGTAACTACGAACGCCGTATCTTTCACGAAAGGCTCGGATTGCCACGATATGCTCGTAGGTGATTGTATGGTGTATGATGAGTATGTTTTTCATAGGCGGGCCGGAATCGGGTCGACACCCGTCCGTGGGTCCCGCGACTCTTCTTTGGTAATCCTGACGACTTTTGAAAGAATTTGATTTGGTTATCATTCCGATTTCTAAGTATGGTCATTTTACTTATCATTTGAGTCTATGATAATGATTTTATGCATATGGTTACTCACGACTCCGTTCGTGCATTACATTATATCTTTCGCCGAGTCCGGGCCGGTTACGGTTGTCGCGCGCACTTTGATATACTCCGGTGTTATCTTTTGTGTTATGGTTCGCCGAGCTCCTCGCTAGAGGGTCGGGTTCCTCTTATATTTGGCGTTATGCTGTGTATGGCGTTATGCTATGTATGATATGTGACGGGGATACGGAGATTTGAAACTTTACGGTGTTATCTTTGTGTTATGGCGCCATCGACGGGCGGCGACCATATTTTCCGAGGCCCTATGCATGATTTGTATTTTGAAAATAAATATTTTGATATTTTGGAAATGCATTTACTTTATGCCTTACATTACGATTATGACTCGGATTCGTTTACTACATTATCACTTTGCATACTCGGTACATATTTCGTACGACCCCTTTCTTCTGGGGTGCGTTTCATGCCGCAGTACGGACGTACGGTTTGGTGATCCGCCGATCTAGGACACCCTTTTCTGCTGCTGTTTAGAGTGCTCCCCTTATTCGGAGCCCACATTTTGGTATACACTCGTTCGTTGCGTTTGTATATATTTGTTCGAGGTACGGCGAGGCCACTATCCCTGTCATATGATTGTTTGTCTGTTTAGAGGTACGTGGACACGTATGTGGGTTATGCCCATTACGTACGGTTGTGTTTGTGTATTATATGTTCGGCGATCCTTTCGCCGTGGCCGACCTTGTCGGCTTGCATTTGTATATGTTTTGGGCCGTTGCGCCATTTGATAGCCTTGTCGACTTCGATATATACATGGTTGTGTTTGAGATGTGTTTGCGATGCCGATATAATGCGAGACGGTGTTTGATATTTGTGTCCGTATAAGCTATACGTATATGATTCGGATTGCCGGTGTGTTTGGGTGCCCAGCTCGGGCACCAGTCACGGCCTACGGGGTTGGGTCGTGACAATGTGTTACGGCGTTATGATGTGATGTGATATGTCGGGTTTCGGAGAAATGAAATCTTCTGGAGTATGATGTGTTATGGCGCCATCGACGGGCGGGCGACCATAGTTCTAAGAGCCATGCATGATTTATGTTTTTAAACTAAATATTTTGACATTTTGCGTATTGTACTTATTTTACGTATCTTACTGTTTCGATTACGGTCTGTTACTATATTTCACACTTTGCATACTCGGTACATATTAGTCTTGACCCCCTTTCTTCGATTGCGTTTCATGCCCGCGGTACGACGCTCGGCTTGGTGATCCACCGCCTAGGGACACCTGGTATACGCTGCTCACGGGAGTGCTCCTTCGTCGGAGCCTATATTTTGGTATATATACTTTTCCGTTGCATGTGTATGTATTCATTCGGGGGTACGGCGGGGCCTGTCCCGTCATATGATTACATTTTGTTTGTTTGAGGTACGTAGACATGTATGTGGGTTATGGTTATTCCCGTACAGATATGTTCGTATGCTTTATGTTTGAGCGGTCCTATTCGCCGTGGTAGCCTTGTCAGCTGCATATGCGTATATTGACATGTTATGTACATTACGACAGCCTCGCCGGCTTTTGTGACATTTGTTGGCTATTATGCGTTATTCTGAGACTATATGTGATCATTTATATTTATGCAAGTTTAGTATGCTGATTCTGAGTAACAGGTGCGTATGAATGTCCAATTCGGACACTAGTCATGGCCTACGGGGTTGGGTCGTGACAGATTGATGCCTTCCCTATACCGTCACATTGGTTGCCGGAATACATATATCCGCTAGTATAGCCGTGCGCGGGGTATCATATGCTTACCTGTACATATACATAATCACTAGCATCTCGCTCACAAAAGATTCCCAAACACTACTCAAACTCACCCTAATTCTAGCGCCGTGATGCACCTTCTTTACCGATCTAATCCGCCCCGGCCTACGCGACCTCTTAAGGTTTCCGCCCCCTCCGTATACTCTAATTTCCCTGAGATTACTTTATCTTCCCATTTGGCTCGCCTGTACCTGACCTTTTACGATTCTTAGTAAACTGCCTAGGGGGTCACCCATCCTGAAATTTCTCTCACTCCAGCACGCTTAACTTCGGAACTCCGATGAAATACGATGCTCTAACGCTAGTATAATCGCGTCCAACTCACCGCATGACTTCCATCACATAATTTGGGGCAAATTGAAGTCTTAACAGATTTTAAAACTTTCTTGTAACACTCTCCCCTCCGAATTAGAACGGATCCCTTACTTTTCTGACTTCACAATTATTATTCTAGCCCTTTGTAATCCCCAATATTCACTTTTCACCTGTGAGTACAACTATTTTTCGTCTTACACTTCCAGATTCCTAGTGGCAACGGACACACCCTAATTACCGTTATCGGTAAATACTTGGTTATCGGCCTTTGGATTTCTGCTTATCGCTATTAAATAACATTCATACAATAAATACACATACACAAAAATATTACAATAAAGGCTCATATACCTGTATCTGCATTCGGTGCCACCTCCGGATCCTGCCTACTCGCCAAAGAAAATATGCGGTTCGAAGGGCGCGAAGTGGGAACTCCGCCGCGGCCTCTACC
>NW_026723584.1:0-6139 GCF_029784015.1 Lycium ferocissimum
TATCCAATGCTCTTTCATGTTCTATAGGTCATTTACAACATATTTATATCACCCCCAACATCTTCATGATTCATTCCAACTATGTCTAAAAACGGCCTATTATCATTCCTAACCCATTTGCTATTCTTTTTTAATGACCAAGTATTTCAACTCCCAAATACCTTAAACAAATATAAATATCATGAACCTTACCTTAGATTTTTTTGGAAAAGCCTTGGTTTAATACTCCTCTTTGAGAAAAACCCCTAGTTTTTCTCCATTTGGGTTTCTTGATTTGGATGATTTTTGATGACTTCCTTTACTCTTGATTCACATTTTGTTGTTGATCCTCAAATATCCTTGAAAACTTTTTAATAAATGTAGAGAAGATTCTAGAGAGAAGTGGTGTAGTGTAGAAATGAAATGAAATAAGTTTTGGGTCCTCTATTTAATGAATTCAAACTTGGGGGTGAACGGGGTCGTTCAGGAGGTTTAGGGTCCTATTCCACTTTAGGGGCCCCTTCGGGGTCGTCTTTAACCCTTTCGAACCAAAACCTTCCAAATGCATGGTGATTTACGACCATGGTTTACGGGCCTATCTCATTTTCGGTCCGTCCCCGGTCGTATTTAACCATTTCCCCACGGGTTGAACCCTTTGCATGCCATTTTACGCCCGGCTTTTAGGGACCGATTCCACTTTAGGTCCGTTTTTTTAACGACCGGGGGTTCCCAACTTTCAACTTTTCACATTTCTAGTTTTTTTATTCTATTCATTCCCATCCTTTACATACTTCCCCACGAAACATTATCCCTAACTTTACTCTCATCCTGTTCGTCCCCCTTTACCAACGGGAAATTATCCGAGGTGTAACGGGAACTTTTAAAAGTCAAACTTTTTGTACAAAAGTTAAAATCAATTATTTAAAAGGCAAAAAGGCCAATATTTCATCATACTAACATACAAATTTTCCCAAAAACGAATAGGAGTCATAAACTCTCGGATTGGAGAATAGAATTTCCCGGGGCCGGTCAAGCCTATTTGTAACTAAGGCATGCCAAAGAAAAAAGAATGGGCTTTACAACGCGCACTAACGTTACTCAAACTCAAGATAAATCCAACCTACGTCTCGGGCTGCCCAAGGTTTACAAATAAGCCATAAGATGCCAAACATTAGCTAGAACAATTTGGGCATTTAATTCCAATTTAGCCCTTAATTCTGAAATTTGGGCCTTTTCCCCCCGTAAATAGGCCCCCCCGAAATTTAACTCGGCCAAATCAATCAACAACAACAACAACAACCAACCTAGCAACATCAATAATCAACCCAAAAAGGCAATACAACAATAAAAATCTCTTTTCCTCATTCAACAACATTCATAAATTCAATTCAAACCCCTTTTCAAGCCAACATACGCTTATACATTCAAATAAACCAAACCCCTACCAACAATATTTAAGGACATTCCAATCAATTCATACAATATTTCCAACAATCCAACAATGGCTCCAATTCCCCGAAATCCCCGAACGAGCCCCCTATGACATATTCCTCATTTCCAAATCATGATTTGACCAAAAATTCACATTCTAACAATGTCATACTCATAATTATACAAGTTACATTAAAGGTCAAAAACCTCCAAATCAGTCCCAACAATTACAACATCAATTTTAGTCATTAAACATTCATTTCCAACATAGAATTCATGCGCGAGACTAAAAACTAAGCGACATTAATCTTTTTTATATTCCATGATATTTTCGGCCAACACACAACATACATACATATGGATAACTCATTCATTTCTTCACACTACAACCATCAACATACTATATAGAACTTAATTCATCACTTATCCCCCCCCCTTCCCGGGTAAATCTCCAACTGGCCTCCTCCCAAAACACTATATTTCTGAATTTCCTTCATTTTAGCATACTACAACATACAAAACCTTTATAACACATAAAACAAATAAAATCTTACCTTTCTTCCTTCAACTTCACAAAGGCAGGGTTTCATAATGAAAAATAGCGGGTTATGCCCCAAAAAATTCCATACTTAGGGGCCTCAAATTAGTGGGTTTGCATCAACAAAAAATTTTTTTAAGAGCTTGAAAAAAAGTTTTTTTAGCCCTTGGGGGTTTGGGGAGGGGTTCTTCAATTCTTGTTTTTTCAAATGTTGAATGACTAAAAAATTGGTTGTCTTTTAATCCCCCCCTAGAGTTGCACATGATCTTGGCCCACCTAATGTGTTTGGGCAATTAAAAGTTGACACAAAAATTGTGGGGGCCATCTCCCCCTCACACGGCCAAGGGGCCCCAATTTGCAATTTCAAGTTCCCCTTTCAATTTTGGTCCCAAAATTTTCCCCTTTTTCCCAGAAAAAATTCATGCACAACTCATGACTCAAAATAAAATCGAAGGGCCAAAAATCCCGACTTTGCATCCCGGGAAAGGTTTTTTTAACTTGTCATAATTAATCCGGGTTGTTCGAAGCTAAAATACGGGATATAACAAGGACATCTTCCAGGTTTTAAAGGGACGTTCAAATTCCTACTACTTAATTCTACTCAATTTCATCTTATTTCCCTACCCAAAGAATAAATGATCATATCAATACAAAGGGATGATACTATGGAATTAAACATAAATAGTAAATGAAATGAAGGAATAAAATCTGCACCTCCTTCGGATGGTTTTGAAAATCAAACTTTTTGTTTTTTTGTATAAAAATCATTTCCTCGAAATTATTTAAAAACCCTATACACAACTCAATGGGACCTTATGGGTGTTCCCCGGGAAGAATAGGGGTACAATATAAATAAGGCATCACAAGAAACATTCGACCTTTCGTCTAAGAATGGAATCATATGGAGTACATATAGAACGAATAACAATAAGAATCATGCCAAAGAAGAAAGGTTTTCCTTACATATTGTCGCTTACGTGATTAGCTTAACTTATGCTTCCAAACCGGACAATTCAATCAAGGTAAAGGGAAACCGTAGACAACTTGAAAGAGGTTCATATACTTTCTAAACTCGTAAATAACCTAAATTAATTTTCCCCAAATCTTCGTTTCCCTCTAATTCCAATTCAATTTAACAACGTAATCAGCAACTAACAACAACAAAAACCATTTTCAAAAGCCTTTTTAAATTTTAAAAACATCAACCCCCAAAAAAAACACCAAAAACCCCGGATACGTTTTGATACGATATCTACATTCATTTTATTCTCCCAAATACAAGAACACCAACTTATCAACAACATCAAAAACAATATCAACAATCATTTTATATCAATATCTAACTAATTATATCCATTTAATCATACCAAAACACCCCCAAAAGTCATTTGATACCCAAAAAATTTTATAACCGAACTTTCAACGTCATTTTCTCTATTCTAACCCGTCAAATCTATCAATGATCATGGTAAGAACATCATTAAAATCTTAAACATACCTTATATGAGTAGCCACCACGAAACCAACATCCCCCAAGTTCAACTTTTAGCATAAAACGATGACGACAACCCCACTACACTTTATCCTTCAGGGAGCCCCCCGGGTTTTGGGGCCTCAACCCCGGTCGATTCCCACTTCCCTCTCTCTAACTCCCCCTCTTTTCCCTCTATAAAAGTTTGTGTACTGCTTTTTTAATAAATTAATGAATTTTTATGACTTTAGCCCTTATTTTGGGTTTTGGGGGTCGGTTCCCACCGACCAGTGGGGTTGGGGAAAGAGCCCACCCCCCGGGCTTAGTTTTTTCCCCTTAAAACGTCCATAATTTTTTATCCCTATGTCACATAAAGTCCCACAACCTATGGTTAAAATATAATTCAATTTCTACAATTTTAAATTTTTTGGGATTTTTCCCCAAATTCCCAAAAATGTTTTGGGTTATGGCCCCCAAAGTGGGATCCCCGAAAACCGTAACTTAAAAACATTTTTTGGGGGGTTTTCCACTTGAATTTGGCTCAAGGATCCTTCTTGAGTTGTGTTTAACTTACATATATTATCTATATAACTTGTCATATGTCCTTTATAATATCTCGAAGGGGAAACCCCCCCCTCCCTTTAATTTACGAGGGTTTTATATATTTTTTAACGTATCATTCCAAATCATAGTACAAATTTCCCAAATATCATACTCATGATATCCTCATGCTAATACAAGAAAATTTCATCCTTTATACTTGTAAATTTGCCCCTTCCCAGGGTCACACTAAGCCCTTTGCGGCCCCTTTGTAATGCGAAATTTTTGGGGTGTAACATCCTTCCCCTCTTAGAAACATTCGTCCCCGAATGTTAAAAAGACTAATACTCGTATCCAATTCCTATGCTTATTAATATCACTTAACCCTTCACAATTCCTAAAGTCCTTTTAAAACTTATTTTTCCTCTATAAGCTTCAACTTCCCCTTTAAACCCCATTGGTCTTTCGGTTTTATTGATTTCTATAAAGGGGCACATTATTCCCTTTCCTCCCCAAAAACATATAATCATGTTTTTTTTCTTCCTTGTTTCATTCTTTTTCTTTATTTAAGCTAACTCTTTTTTATACTAACTCCCTCTCAAATGACTCTTTCTTATCATTGCTTCCCCCCTTAAGTCTTTATCATAATCTTATCGCATTATTCAATCACATTAATCGTAGTTCATCCCCCCCCTAATCCCCTAGAGAACTTATCTTAATCCTCGACTTTTATAGCCTTAAATAATTTCAACCTAACCCTTAAAATCATTCCCCAACCCTCTTATAACCCCTCTCGAATTTGTACTACCCACCCCCAAACCCAACCAACAAGCCTCGAAAGGGGAACAATCAAAAATATCAACTTGCCTCCCGGGGGCCCCAATCAAAATATTCAACTTGCCTCCGTGGCCACAATCAAAATATATCAACTTGCCTCCCCAAAGGGCCCCAATCATATTACAACCCAAACCCACACATTTCCGTATAAACCTCTTCACAATGGCATTCTCAATTCGATAAGAAGCATACCTTTTTTACCCCAATCCTTAACCCGGGGAAAAATTACCTCCCCATAGCAATCATTAATCCGTGGGAAATTACCCTTAAAAGAACAATTTTTAATTTGAATCATAGGCCCCACTTTACAATCACTTAATCAAAATTCAAATCTTAAGGTTACGGAAGGGGTTAAAGGCCTATAACCAAATTTTAGCACAACCCCCGATTGAATGGGGAAATCATCCTAGAGCCCCCCGTGGGCCCCCCCTGTTTTGGGGTGGTCAACAACCACCCATGAATAAGACTCACCCCACACGACTTTCCCCAAAAACCCCTGAAGCCCCGCCCGATACCACTTTTGTCACACCCTAAAAGGGGGGAGGGAGACGGGCACCCCATTCACCCAGTCGAGCAACCCGACATTCGCTCTATCAAAACCCGTCATTTGAAAAACTTTTTAAAAAAATGAAACTTTTCTAAATAGAAATCATTATCTTTATAATGATTATGAAAACATTCAATCAAATAAATACTTTAAACCAATTAAATCATCTAAAATACATACTCTTTTAAAATCCACAAAGACTAACCCACATCATTTGCGACATCTCGACAAAATACCACAAGGGCACCAACCCCCGAAGTCTTTAAGAAATAACCGGGAAAATTATGGTCGAGGGGGCCCCCACATCCCAAAAATCATACATATCTATAAGACTTAAAATATGTTACACCTCGGAAAATTTTTTTTTTTAGTACGGTTTAATAGGCGAAGGAAGGGCATGAAGTATATGGTGTTTCGATAATTTAAAGGGAAAAGAATTTGATGATTCTAGACAAGATTTCAAAGACATTTGAAGTAGGACACGAAAAATTGTTAAGGAAAGTAAGGTATACGTCCCGGTGTCGGGCAAAATTTTCGAGTATCGAATCCCCCGATGACTTAATGATATTTTGGGGAAAAGTTATAACATCCTTTTTTTTGTTAATGAAGTGTTAAATAGGTTTTAAGAAGGTTCCCTAAGGATTTAAGAAAAAAACAAATAAAGGAATTAAAAGGGGTGGGGAAATTTGGTAAAACTTGGGGAAAGTTTTCGGACAAAATTTTTGGGCCACAAGGGGAACAAACTCCTAGAATATGAGGAGTTTTGGTATGTTTATTTTTTCCAAATTAAGTTCAT
>NW_026723585.1:0-5603 GCF_029784015.1 Lycium ferocissimum
TTTGGTCCCCCCCGCTCCGTATGTTCAAATTTCCCCTTTAGACTACTCTAGCCCCCCTTTGACCCCCCGTGCCACTTTTGGGTTTTAAAAACCCAAGGCACCTATCCCGAAATTTCTACTCAGGCTCCGGAACTCGATGAAATATGTCGAATCTGTTGATCGCGTCCACCTCACCGCCCTTTTTCCAAACCCGATGTTAAAGTCTTAAGTTCCGCGCTCCCCTAACAAAATTACTATTTTACCCCCTCTTTCAATCCAAGTATTCACTTTTCACCGGGGTCGGCCTTTCATCCTAGACTTCCATATCCGCAATGGTAGGAACACACCTTTTCGCCGTGACTTATAAATACTTATTTGACTTTTCGGTTTTACACGTTATTAATAAAAAAGGAAAAATACCTCATAAAAAATAAATTCCAAAAGGATTCATATCCCCAGCCACTCGGTGATGCCTCATCCTTCTCGCCAAAGCAAAAGGCGGTTCGAAGGACCCCTGACGGAACTCCCCCCCGGGCCTCTACCGGTGGGTTTTGGGGTATCTGCCCCCTGGGCGCTGGCCGGGGAAAAACAACCGACCCCCGGGGGGGGTGCCCCCCGACCCCCTTACGGACCCCCCTAAAACATGGCCCCGGGCCCAGAAAAAGCTCGGCCAAATGGCTTCCCAAAAAAGGGGGACCCCAACCGAGCAGGTGGCCTCGGCCCCCCGAAATCCTGCATCGAAAAGAACTCGGGGTCGGCCCTCCCGTCTTTGTCCCTCTCTGCCCCGGGAACCGTGGGGGTGCACTGGGGAGAAGAAATCCGGGGCCCGGGGCCCCCTCGCCCCGGGGGAAACCCTCGATCTGCCCCCCCGGGGGCCCCCCCCCCCCCGTCGGGGCGCCCTGTGTCTTCCTCCTCCCCCGGCAACGCCCGGGCCCCGGGCAATATCCTCCCGGGAGAAGCCCCGCGTTTTCAACCAAAACCGGGCCCACCCCTCCTTCGAGCTCCCATCGTCCGCTACCAAAAACGGGGGCATGTGGCCAATGTCAAATCCCGAGGCGTAATCTCGAACACTCACCGTTCTGCCTCGGGCGGGGTCTTTAACTCCGGGTCGCCCGCTCGGAGGCGGTGCCCCGGAAAGGCCCCCCCTCGTCTCATCCCCGGAGGGCATCCTCGCCCAACAACCCCACGACTCCCCCAATTAACGGCCACATCCGAAACCGGTTAAGCCCTCCGACCGGCTCGAAGGGGCGGTCCCCGGGCGTGCCCCGCTCTTCGAATAAACCCCCGGGATCCTCCAAGGGGCCGGGGGTAGAACCCCCGGGTTAAAAGTCGAAATCACGAGTCCTCAAACTATCACGTCGTGCGTAATCACCCCAAGGGGTCTGGGGCCCCCCCCTTATTTAAACCCCGGGCCCCGGGCGGCCCTTCTCCCCTTCCCCCCCCCGGGCCGGGGGCCCCAGGGGGCCCGGGGGGAGCCGCCCCCCCCGGGCCCCGGCCGCCCCAAGCCCCTCGATAGTGGCGGCGAGGGGGGGGCGGCGGGGGCACCCGAGCGCAGGGGGGAGCACGGGCCCTGTAACTCCCCGGGCCGGCTGGTCTCCCCGGGGCGCGCCCCCCAGGGCCGGGGGTTTTCCGGAGGATGGAAAACATAAAAATTGTTGGGGGGGTCACCCCGATAATACGTCTTTCGCACGATCTGGGATTAGAAGGAAAGATAACTTCCTAAATGTTATATCCCGTTTTTGTCATCGGGGTATTAGTCAATTGCAAAGTTAAGGACAAGACTATTTTTGTTTTTTTTTAAGACATAAGTTGCTTTGCTTTTTTTTGGGTGGCTTTTAAGTTTTGGATGGAAACATTAAGGAAAAAAAAAATTGGGGCAAAAAATGAAGTTTTTGGGAAAATTAAATTCAGAAAAAAAAGACCGTGGCCGGCCCTGTTGGGGCCCTAGGCCACTTTTTAATTATATGTGTATTAGATGACTTCTAAACCATTTCATCATCTTCCAACCAGAAATTTTGAAGATTGGAAAAAAGAAACACCTTCGGCCAAGGGGGGGCGAAAATTTGGTCCTCAAAAACCCTTTGGGCAAAAATAATTTCTCCCGCTTTTTACTAATTGAAGGTCCTGTTCGTGGAGTAGTCGTTGGGCAATTCCGTTTGGCCAGTACAAGCCTGCCAGTGAAGAAGGGGGGAAGGTAAGGTTCAATCCATTTTCTATGTTATGCACGGGTGGATGTTTGGGAGTGTGGAAATGAATAAATTCCAAAAAAAGGGTGTTGAAGTGTAGCCATGTATATGTTGTTGGTGTTGGCATGATGAACAAATTTTATTTAGTGTTTGGTTGATGTTTTGTGGTTTTTAATGTAAAAGAAGGTTTAAGGGTTTAAAAATTTAAGTGTAATCGTGGGGGTTTTTTGGAAAGCTAATGGGTTTTAATGTGTGTTTTTTGTATTCATAATAATAATGTTGTAAAATTGTGGATTTTGATGTAGTTTATGATTTTTGGGAAAAAAAGAAAATGTTAAAGTTGTTCAGTTAAATTTTGGGAAGGTTTGGGGTTCCATGGTGCATTGGTTGGATGATTTGAATTTTTTGGGGATTGTTTAAAATTTTTTTGAATCTTTTTTTGAACGGTCTCGGATTGGTATTTGAACGTGGGAAAAAGGGAAATGTTGGTTTGAATAGGTAGTTGGGTGAATATAAATGAATGTGGTGAATTATGTAGAAAGAGTTATTAATGTTAGAATGCGTTTGAAATTAACTATTGATGTCTTTTAGTGGTTGTTGGTATTTTTTTGGAAGATTTGGCCGTTGAACTCTCGGGTTTAAAGGAATTTATGGAAAACCCCAAATTTCCGAGATAAAATGATGGTTTGGGGGTTGAACCCTTTAAAAAGTGTTTATGACAAATTTCGATGTCTAATGACGTTGTTGTAAAATTTTTGAAACCCGAGACATAAGTTGGGTTAGCGTGGAAGGGGACGAGGTAGGAAGCTCACCTTTTTTTTTTTTGGCAGTCCTGGTTGTAATTAGGCTATGACACGAGCCTCGAGGTAACTCCACTTTAATTTCCCGGGACATTTTTGGATTCATATTTGTTTCTTGATGTTGGCATCCTTAATATGGTCAAGCAATGGTCTTTATGTCCTTAATATGATTGGATTTAAAATATTGTGAAACTTTTTTTCCCTTAAGGATCCTATGTCTAAAAATTCTGAACTTTCATAGATAGAACCGTATTGTTTTAAAACGTTCCCGTAAAAAAGTTTTGTAACGTAAAAGGGACTTTAACTTTCAGGGGCCGGGCCCGGATTGGTTGATCAACCCCTGGCCCCCCGAGATTTTCCGTTATTAGTCCTAACGACTTTTTTTTGAAAGAACTTAACATGATTTTTTTTTAACCCCGACGTCGGAAAAATCTATCCTTGAGTCTATTATGAGATTTACGTGCATATGGTTTTTTTCCTACTGCTCGTGCAAAGCTCAATATATCCTTCAACGAGTGGGGGGCCAAGACACGCATTCGTGCACTTTCCCCTTTTCGTTATTCAGAGCCCCTCACTAGGGGGGCCGGGGACACGCTATATATATATAAGATGAGGGATGATAGGGGATGGGGCCGGATGGCATATGATGATTATATTCAGGGGTCCCCCACGGGGGCCCGGAACCATATATATATATATATATATATATATATATATATATATATATATTTTATATATATATATGATGAAGATAAATACAAATGACAATTTTTTCCCCGAGTCCCTCCCGGGGGGGGGGACACCCCATATGTACGGAGATGGTTTTATGATATCGTTATGCATATTATTTGTTTTCAAAGGCAAGTCCTATGATTTTGGTCGGATACTTGTTTCCCTAATTCCTATTTCTTTTTGATCCCGTTATTGTATTTCTCTTTACAGCTCGAAAATATTCTAAAACCCCCTTTCTTCGGGGGGCGTTTCTGCCGCGGGTATTAAAATGACCCGGGGGTATAAGTAGAAGGTGTTCCAAAAAAATTGGGGAGCTCCATTTTTCGGGTGCCCCGAGTAAGAGTATATGTGGTTCATGGAATCTTTGGGGTTTTGTAGAACTTTCGGGAAAAAAATCAAGTATATGGGATGTCGGTTTTAAGGGTTTCCGTAAGCCATTTTGTTATGCATTATACGATTTCATACTTTCCAAATTTTTTGATATGAAAAGATGGCAAAGTTTTTTTTGAAAAACTTTCATTATGTATTCATTTTTATGATTTAAGGGCCCGGGGATTAGGAGTGTCCGAAGTCGGTGGGGTTTGGGCCCCCCTGGTGGGGGGTCGGGGGCCCATCAACCCCCTTTGGATTAAGGGTGTGACAAATTGGTATCGAGCGCCCCCTCCCCAGGGGTTGTCTGAAAGTCGTGGTTTAAAAAAAGTCCCTTTAGGGGGCGTACTTTTAAACCAAGCTACAGGCATCTAGGGTGGTTACTTTCCCTTTTTTCACCCCCTTAGATCGTGCCATAGAGCCAAGTCCCGGGGAAACAGATTCCACCCCCATGTTCGATTGCGGGGAAGAATGACATCGACGAAGGAAGTGATTGAGATATTTAAATTACTAAGCACGCAAACAAAGGTATGAAAGAAAATGTTTTGGGTAAGTTAAGACGCCGAAAAAAAGATGAAGGTTTAAAGGGGGAAAAATAAACAAGAAAGTGTAACAAGTGCGGTTTTAGTTGGGGATACGGGGATGTTCATTATTTTCGTACTAATGTTGATTTTGGGGCCCCGTGGGGGGTGATATGAATGATATGTACATATATAAATTGGCCCCGGGGGCTTTTGGTATTTCCTCGTTGGGGGGTTTTGGGGATATAAGAAATATAGAGGAAACTACTTAAAAATTTTTCCAAAAAAAAAAAAAGAATGAGAATAGGTTTGTAATCGACTTGAAAGGTCGGGCCGGTAAAAAAAAGGGATATTCCCATAAGCTACGGTATGGGGGACATCGAGAGAGAAGCTAATTGTTGAATTGGGGGATAATAATAATTAGAAGGTCGATATCGGTATGATAAAAAAAAAATTGGAAAGGGCTTGGGGGTACTAAGATACGTTTAAAAAAAAGGCCCGGGAAACCTTGATAGAGAGTTATTTAAGGTACCCAAAATAAATTGATAAGCAAAGGGGGAATTATGACGAGCTTATAGTTAAGAGAAGTAATAGTATGATTAAGACAAGAGTACATAAAGGGGGAAAGGGTGATGGATATGAATGTTGTGTCACGACCCCCCCGTAGGGCGTGACTAGTGCCCCGGGGGGGGCACTCGTACCATTTACTAATCACAAACCCATCCAAAGAACTTATTGGGGCTTATATCCCTATATAAAAAAAACACTCGCGTACATACCTACATATACATTAAAATATTTTACCATCCGGGAAAAATTCAGAACACAAACTTAAATTTGTGCCCCCAAACCCCGTAGTTTGCGTACTAAGAGTCAAGGGGGAACTATGATGGGGAAGGCCCCCCCGTCCCAATAAATATACGCAAATATATATACATAACAAAAAGTCCGTCCCAAAAGTGGGTTTTTGGGCAAAAGGGGGGTCCAAAGTAGGCGGAATCCCCCGGGGGCCAAAC
>NW_026723586.1:0-5603 GCF_029784015.1 Lycium ferocissimum
CCCCGGGGCTCACCGGGGCCCCCCGCGTGCTTAAAAATTCCCCCCGTGACGCGGGGGCACCCCCGGGGGCCCCGGGGGAAGGATATCTACTATTTGGGGCCTAAACTCCCCGTCCCCCGGATCTAGCTCCCCCCGGCCCCCCTTCATGATTTGGGGGGCCGTTCTATTTTGGGCCTCCCCGTTACCCCCGGACTACCCCCGGGTAGAAGCCTTTATCATCCCTATCACCAAGTAACGATCCCCCCCTACTAATGAGCCCCCTATCACCCTTCCCTTTTAAATGGGCGAGTCGGAACAATCAAACTCGGGGCATAATCTCGAACCCCCCGCCTTCCCTGGGTGTGAATCCCCTTTTCGGCTCCCCTCTCTCGGAGGTTGGCCAAAAAAGGCCTCTTAAACTCCCCCCACACGGAGGAGCACCCCCCCCTCTGCAACCGGGACTCTACCATTAAGCTACTCCGCAACCGTACGAAGCCAACTCACGGCTCCTCGGGCTCTAAAAATTTCCCCAATGTCGCGGGTCCCGGGGAAAAAACTCCCCGAATTTCCCCGACCCCCAGAACTCGGGGATTACAAGCAAAAAACACGAGCCCCCCAAACTATCGTCGTCGCCAAACCCTCCCCCCCCCGGGGCCTCCCGGCCCCAATCGGTCGAACCCCCCATCTCTCATAGCCCCATCCTCCCCCCGGGTAAGGGGGCGGGGGCTCGGGGCCGGCCCGGGGGGGGCGGGAGCCCCCTCGATCCCCTGGCCCGCCTGCCCCCTCGGAGTGGCGGTGTGGGTGGGGGGGCGGGCACCCCGAGGGGCCGGGGGCACGGGCCCCAGCAACTCTCCGGGGATGGTGGTCTCCCATACGACTTGCCCTTCGGCGGTCGCTTTTGGAGGCATCGCGTAAACATAATAACCCGTTGGGAGGAATTATCCTTATAAAAAGCTCATCGCACGATCGAGTAAAAGGGAAAAGATAACATCCAAATGCCCCGTAGCCTCCTTTTATAGATTGGTGCAAACACAGATAAACGATTTTACTAGACACTCGTAGACACCCAGGATAACTTTTATGCCCCTATCCTTACATTGGGACTTTTAAAGCAAGGCGACAAAAAGACAAAGCTTTTTTGGGGTTCTGGTAGGGTTTTCGTCTTCCGATTTCGTTTCTATGCACAAGTTCCCTATGAATTTAGTTTGGTATAAAAACATTATTGGAGAATAAGGTTTAAATTTGACAAGATTGGATGACAAAGAGAGATTAAGAATTTAAATTACTTCATTAGGAGCCAAATGGCCGTGTGGCCCCACTTGTGATTTGGCCAACTTTTATTGGCAAAAAACGGGGGTGGGACACATGTCCATTTTGTGGACTGCATTTATAAAAAAAAATGCTGATTCATAATTCAAATGGGTTCCCATTTAAACATTCAAAGTGGAAAAAGCATATATAGAAGAGGGCTTTTGGCCAAAAGGGGGGAGAACCCCCTCCTCCATTTGACCCCAAAATCAATTTTCCAAGTAAATCAACTCCTTCAAGTGTATGGGACGTGTAGTAAAAGAAAAAAGGATGTGATTCCATGGGGAAAAGTTCCCAAGTTTAAAGGGGAAGTGGAAAGGTAAGAAGGTCATTGTTCTTTTTTGTAGAAGATTTGAATGTATAATTCATGCATGTTGTTTTTGGGATTATTGTTGTGGTTGAACTTGGGGTTGACCCGTGAGTTTGGGGGAAGCCAGGTTGGTTCCATTTTGCATGCTTGTTGGTAAATAAAGTATGTCAACATTTTAAATTTGAACAAAGATTTTAAATTTGGGTTATGAGTGCATGTTAGAATTGGGGTTTTCAAAGTTTGAATGAGCCGTGTGTTGTAGACTTTCATGGAATCATGTTTAGTCTTCTTATACATGTATTGGAAGTGGATTGAAAGTGTTGTAGTTGAATAAATGAGTGAAAATCATGAAGTGTAAAATGGTAACCCGTGTGGGGGAATTTTTTGGGAGTTTATGGCTTTTTTTGTGCCAAGTTTTGATTGTTGTTGTTGTGCACTTGTGGTACTTGTATGTATGTTGAATAGGTGAATTAAGGTGTTAATGAAACAAATCATGTTGAGGTGTGCAAGCTGTCCAAAATCGTGGATGTTTTAAGATTGAAGTGGGAATTTGTTGAATGATTGAATGTTGTTAGAACATGTAGAAAAAGTGAAATGGATTGTTGTATGGGCTTTTTGGTAAATTTGGGATGAATTGAATGATGTACAAGCTGCCCAAAAGTTCCTTAAGTCATGTTAAACAAGTTTGGAATGAATAAAAAAAAGAATGATTAGCAATGTTAGCTTGTAGCACTAGTTGGTTTGAATGCGAACGAAACGTCGTCTAAAGGAAAAGGGGTTGGAGCGTTAGAGTGCGTATTAAAATCCTTTGTAGACAAACGTGCTCTTATTCTTGATATAGGATAAGTGTTGTTGGGCAGCAAGTACAAGTTATTATACGATTAAACGTGGGTCCCCAAAAGCCAATTCCTTCCTTTTTTTTGGAGCCAAACGAAAAGTAAGATATAATCGAGCCTGGGTGACTCCACTCTCAACTTCTAGTAGACATGTGATTGTTATTGTGTAAGTTGAAAATTTTGGTATGTGGAATTATGATCTCGTTATTTATTCCCGAGGACTAGTAGTGATGTATAGGAGTTCTTATTTTTAAAAAGGGAAATTTGCATAAGTATGCCGATTTTTATAAAATGTAACATGCTAATGCCCGAAGGATTTGGTTTACTATTCTTTGATCTAAATTTTTTTTTTATATATTTTGGGGTTTGTTATTACTCGCTGGGCTCCGCTTACCCTTTTGGATCCGGGCAGGGTACGTTTCGTGCGCCGATCCATTATACTATTCACCGAGTCCCTCACTGACGGGACACGTTATATATATATATATATTTGATGATGATTTGGAGATGGGGGCCCCGGAGGGAACATTCCTTATTCCCGAGTCCCTTGGGGCGGGACACGTATATGCTTATGTTTATGATCTATGATTAAAATTTAGGGAGTTCCTCACTAGACCGGGACACGTTATATATTTTATATACGGAATGTTTTGCCTTTGATTATGAAATACAAAGTGACATTGATATGAAAACGTGGGGAATGAAATAGTTCAAAGGCAAGTTTTAGAAACTCTGTTGTGAACCCTTTCACCTTGCCCGAATGTTCTATTTACTATGTTTCGTTTTTTCCTACTCGTAATTTTTCGTCGCCCCTTTTTTTCGGGCTTTCTCCCCCCGGTACGGGCCCCCAGTCCGGGCCCCGGATATCTACCCCTTTTCGAGTGCTCCCCATTGGAGCATGGGCGTGGTATAACCTTTTGATATGTACATATGTTATCGTTCGGGGGGACACGGGGTCCCCTCTTGTTCGTTGTCACTTTAGAGGTCGTGGGCCCAAATGTGGGGTGGGTGGTTGTTGTTTTTTTATATGGTTATACTTGTGTTTTTGGGGGACCCGGAGGGCAATTGGGCTTCTGCTATAGTGTTTATCATGGGAGTTGGAAGGTACCTTCTCGGGTTGTGTTTTTTGGGACGTTCCCTTTTTATATGTATATATGACTTTTCCGGGTTTGCGCAAAAATGAACTTTTAAAGGTATAACTCTTCGGGGGAAAAGGGATTCGACTTGCTATGTTTTTCCCTTTTACTTATACGGCTCGTTCACTGGGATGTATTTGGGAGGTACGGGGTATACGAGTGTCCGGCGGGCCAGTCCGGGTCGGGGGTCGTACAAAAATGGTTTAAACGGTTTAAACACGGGTGTCCCCGGACCGTGTCCCCGTAAAATCTTGTTTATCGAGTGTTTTGGCCCCCCCTTTATAAACGGGGCAAAATATTTGGACCATCTTTCTTTTCTCATTTAGATGTGCGATGAAAAGGGATTATTAGGATAATCCTTCCCTTTGGGTTTTATGTTTTGCCTCAAAAAGACCCCGGGGGGCAAAGGGTAGTCGGGGCCGGCGGACCGGGGGACTACTGGGGATGCCAAGACGGTTAGACCCGGCCCGGCCCCTCCCCCCGTTTTTGGAGGAGCCAGGGGGTGTGGATCGGGGGCGCCCCACGTCCCGGGGGTTCCCCGGCCTCCCTCCCCCCCCCGGGGGGGGAAGGGTGGCATGAGGGGGTGCTTGGTTATTGACCCGGGAAAAACGGGGGGGGCTCGCGGGCCGGACAGGGAACGCGGGGGGACACGATGTTTGAGGTTCGTGATTTCAAAGAATCCCCCCCCCGGTTTAGGGTCCGACCGCAGAGGGTCCCGGGATTTTGTCGGGCGGAGTTTCGCCGGAGGGGAATTCAGCCGGGCCCAGTCCCGGGGTTGGCTTCGTATCGATTCGTGATGTAGGGGGGCCCCGGGGAAATCTGGGAAAGTTTGGGGCGGGATGCTCCCCGGGATGGGGCGAGTTCGTGGAAGCCGGGGCCAGCCTCCGGGGGGGGGCGAGCTGGGTTGAAGATTTCACGGTTGGGGACGGGGTGGCGGGGGTTTCGAATTATAGTCTCGGCGACTGGGCCCCCGCGCCCCCCGTAGCGGGCATGGCGAAGGGTACATCGTTATGTAATGGGATTGGGTTTTATTTGATTGAGGTTTTCAATGGCTTCCCCCGGGGATACGGGGCAAGCATAGCCGGGGGACCGACGGGGGGCGTCGACCGAAGAAACATGATCGGGGGCGGGTAAGAGGGGGTGGGGGGGGACGGTATTTCCGAGCCCCGGCCGGGGGCCCGGAGACATTTTTCTCCCGCGCGTGCACCCCCACATCCGGGGGGAGGTTTGATGACGGGGGATGGGGGCCGAAAGCTCCTGACTTCGGGGTTCCGGACGCCGGGGATTCGGCCCCGGTGAGGGCCCCCTTTTTCCCCGGTGCCCTCGTGTGGTGGCGTCTCCGGGGGGGGTCGTCGTTTTCGGGGGCTTTTTTCTCTTGCGGCCGCGGGGCCATACTAGAGGAGTGTCGATTTCGTGCGGGAGCGGCTCCCTTTCACTTTGGTTCATCCTCTTGGAAGCCCCCGGGGCGCACACGCCGGCCGGCCCTGGCAGAGGCCGGCGTAGTTTCCGCCCCGGGGGCCCCGGCATATATGTTAGCGAACAAATCGGGGCGTCGCCAAACGTTGTTACGGTTTTTATCGATCTTCTCCCGGAGTATAGCAGGTGTCACACCCCGATTTCCGATGGGGTGAGGGACCCCACCCCTTTCACCAAAAGCGAACCCGAAATCTCTAATACTCATAACGGGCCCCAAAACATAACATAACCGGTGTTTTTAAAACACCCTCCTTTCTTTCTTTTCAAATCAAAAAAATCCGTAACATAACGAATCGCACACAAAATTCATAATACAATGCATCGATACAGGGCCATGGGACAAAAAGACATTTGTACACCGACAGCGCAAAGTCTCTCTGACTCCAAAAACCCCACAAAGCATTGACTCGGGCCCCTCAGGGAAAGGGGCCGCCTCCGGGAACATCTTTCCCCCCATCATCGCTCATCTTTGGTACCCGCGGAGAAACGCCCCCGAAGAAATCGAGGAATATTCCCGGGATGGCCCAAAATACGAAAAAAATAAGGGGTAGCGGGGAA
>NW_026723587.1:0-6482 GCF_029784015.1 Lycium ferocissimum
TTACGTCGTATCCTACGATATGTTCTATGTTACTATACGTATACACGAATCCCTATGTACAATTATCCCTTTACCTCACGACATGGAATCTTGTTATTATTCATGCTTATATCTTTTATGTTGCATACTGCTTACATACTCGGTACATTGTTAAATGCCAGACCCCTGCTTCTTCGAAGTCAGCAGCATGCCGCGCGGACACCGCATGATCGTACGCCTATTATAGACGATGTTCAGCCCAGTTGGCATTCCGTTACTCTGGGAGGATTGCCGGGTCAAAGGCCCTATGCTATGATATCATGTCCAAGTTAGAGACTTTGCGAGGCGTCGGGTTTCAGGAGTCGGTTGTACTACGATACAAGTCCGTATAGTTACATATTTTACTTGATTCTAAAGCGGCAAAGGTTTATTTCCGGGAAACCTTATTATGTATACTTGACGTAGAGTTTTCAAAAAAAAATTTAGTACGTAGGAAGAGTCGGTAGGTTCGCTCGGCCCCACGGTCGGGTGCCCATCACACCTAGTGAGATCGGGGTGTGACACTAACCTTATTAAGGTGTGATGGGCACCCGACCCTTTTTACCTAGAGCCGAGCGAACCTCGACTCTTACTACGTACAAAAATCGCGTCAAACTTTTAAATCAAATAAGATAAAATACATAAAAATTTTTCTTCAGAAATACTCTTTCTCGTAGCTTCCAAACCGAACAAATCTATAACCATACAAAACTCAATACATAACACGACGACATATCGAACCTGAAAGCAAGCCATGATCCGACAACCAACACCCACGACACTCGTTCGCAAAGTCTCTAACATCCATCCGCGTAAAGCATACATACAACTCGGCAACACCCCCGAAAGTGGAGTCGCTAACCCAAAATTGAAACATCTTCCGTAATGGTCGCTAATCATCCGGGAGTACCGGCTGCATGAAACGGGCCAGGAGATAGGTGGGGTCAAGACGAATATGTGACGAGTATGTAAGGCATGAAATACGAGAAATTAATCGTAACGGAACAAAGTGCGAGAGCTGGGTACAACATCCATTACCAAAATACTTACTTATCCGACACATCATATGTAAGTATACCGATGTCATAGACGGGAAAATTACGAGAAAATAGATAAGTCATCCAGTGCCGTAATACTTACTTTCCAATATACGTACCGTGCGTGTACAAAGATCATACGTCATCATATACATATACATATACACATAACATCCCGGCCCTTTAGTGAGGGACGCGGTAGACGTAATCAGGCCAATATCATGTATCACATATGCGTATAACAGACTCATGCATGCATACTCGTAGAGCATCATACCGTGTATTGCTGCGGAACGAGAACACGGCGGAAAATAGGGTGGAGCTTGGGGTGTTTGTTGTAGGGTTGCTTGAGGGATTGCCTCATTCGGGTTGTGTTGGTAAACTTGTATAGGTTTGTCGATTAGTGTTTTTGGAAATGTGGAGTTTTGGGATGCAAAGTTGGTTGTTTGGGGTGGTGGAGCTCTTTGGGTGGAGGTGGTTGTGGTGTTGGGATTGCGCAAGGCATGTGCTTGTCCCGGAGTAATGGTTGGAGTAGTATCTTGTGTTTTATCCCCATCACCTTCATTCCTAGAACGGGGAGTGCCCATTCTACCAACCCTCCATTTGAACTTTCTCAATACTCACCATCCGTTCATCCATAGCCTTCAACTTCCCATTCATTTCTCACTATCATCTCTTCCATACCCGTTTGCATGCCCGAGATTTGATTCATGGTCATAGCCAATGAACTTATGGATGACATATCTACTACCTCTTGCATTCTATCACCTTGGTTAGACATGATGACTGCAAAACTAGCAAACAAGATTAGTAATAAAAAGCCTTCACTTCACTCGTATTGAACTCTCAACCTTACTCACACTCCGTGCTCTTTCGAAGTTGTTGATGAATCACTCGTCCAATCAAATTCACACGTTGCTTATCCTTTGTGGTAGAATGGATTCTTGTTTGATGAATGACGGACGACTCAAAAGCAAAACGGACGAGAGCCAATAAAAGTTGCAACGAAATAAAACGAAGAAAAGCTTGAAAGAAATTAGCACGAAAGAAATGTTGACACAAGAACTAGTAGACACAAGTAGGAACAACTACTAAATGGCCACTAGTTAAGAGACACTAGAAAATGGAATGCTAAAATCGGAAAATAAATAAATTTTTGGCCCCGGGTAGGTGATAACTTGAAAATGCGGCCGTGAATGTCACACCCTAATCTTACAAGGGTGTGATGGGCACCCGACCCCACGTTCGGAGCCGAGCGAACCCACTGACTCTTATTACAAACATAATCTCTCGGACCCTTAGTCAGACAAAAATGACACATACAGCAAATATTTTGGGAATATTCTTTTGCAGTATACAAATCGACCGAATCTGAGATCATATGGGATTTATTTCATAATATAGAATGACATGTCGGCTGATGGAGCCACTTACAAAACTGACATTCAGAACCCACGACTCTGTCTGCAAAGTCTCTAACAAATAATCAGAACACATATCATGCATAATCTGACACGGCGGCAAAGACTCCCGAGCAAAATGGAGGCCGGCCAACGCCGCCGGAACATCTCCTACGAAGCTCGTACTCATCTCGGGTGTACTTGCGCGGCATGAAACGCGACCCCCGAAGAACAGGGGGTCAGTACGGAATATGTACCGAGTATGTAAAGCATAGAGACCAACAAACAGAATTATAACTAAACAGAGGATACGGAACATAAATGTAATAACCGGAGTATCAGAAATGCTTACTCATAAAACATAAGCAAATGCATAGCAGAAAACATGCCATAGCCGGCCCCCATCAGCGGGACTCGGCAAACGAAAGTGGTCGCCCCGACACCTGCGCCACAACATATCATATCAAAAATCGAAATGTGCACATATCACGATATCGATGGCCATATCATATCATATCATATCATAGTAGTGTGTACATGTACAAAGATACTCCACAACCCATGTACATATATACCTGCCCCTTCACATCGAGGCACGACAAACAATGCAGTGGAAAACGCTTGATAACATATCCTGGCCCGGGCTCAATGAAGGAAGCATTGAGGCATCCACGAGTGGAGTAGTGAGAAACTAAATGCAATATAAAATGTACAACATATACAGAGATCAGACGGAATAATCAATCGACATATCATGAAAAAGGGTCCGGACGAAGCATAGCACATACCTTTTAACGATCGCAGAGGATTCTTTTCAAAATAGAACTTTAGGGATCATTTGTGTATATCAAAATATAAAACATATACAGAAACTCAAATGGCAGACCGTATAGCGAACATTAAACATAAGTCTTGGGATGTCAGAATGGTCCGTGTCAAAATAGTCTTTCTGAAGCAGTTTCAAATCCCAAAGTGGGTCATAAGACCCAATAAAATAATCATAGCAGTTATTCTTTAGAACTTAGAAAGATAGTTGAAAGTTTCCCTTAGTTTCCATTTAAAGGTAGTTTGAATAGGTTATTAGGAAAAATTTGGACAAAGTGAGCCCACCTCGACCAAATGAGGTGGCGTATGTAAATTACGCATGTTAAACTTCATAACGTCATCTCTGGGGACTTTAAGGTAATCGGATTTCATTTGCACAAGTTCTGAGGGGTTAGACAACTTTTATAGCTACTCACGCAATATTTAATTCAATTCTACTAAATGAAAAAGGGGCGTTTTTGGACGTGGATTCCGAGGAGTAGAGTTGTCCCCGAGGTCCAAAATCAAACCTAGCACATCTAAGACATGCCAAGAGAAGGAATGGGAGAGCTTTACATACCTTTCTTGTCCTTTACGCTTGCCAAAATCTAAATCCCGTTTCGTCCAAAACTTACAAATGGTCACATTTACCAATTGGCTATTCATAAGGCTTAAAATTTCTATCTTAACCAATACTTGTCTACAAAAATTTGGGCAGCATCTCCCCTATATATATGACACCCCCGAGATTCAAACTCGGCCAAAACAACAACAACCATACCAACAATAATATAAACAACATCAACATTCGACTAGAAACGCATTCTAGCGCAAATAGTCTTATTTTCCAAATAATGCAACAACTCCAAATCCAACTTTACACCTTCAAACCAATATCAATATGTTCATATTCACATACTAATTTAAGATCATTCAAACATAAACTAAGAGCATTCCAAGCTATATATCCAATATTCAACAATTCCATCAATTTCCATATTCAATCCAAAATTCTCATATATGCAACGAAACCATTCCAACGCATTTTCTACTTACTAATTCATCTCCAATAACAACAATCTACACTTTATCAACTTCATTATCTTAATATCATAAAATCACATTAATATAACATAATTCTCTACATCTCATTTTCATGCCAACTTACCCCATATATCCTTCATTTACATTGTAAAGATCACCATAACACAACTATCACATTAAACAAAATAAATTCATCATTAGTTCATCACTATATATATACACACACACCCCACGGCCAACATGAAATTTCCAACTTCATCCCATTTTCGTTCAACTTTCACTTCCAATGCAAATTCCACAATGACCACAACTATAATGCAACATAAAATTCAACTCATCCTAACTATACATCTTTGCATGAATTCGGCCACATGCATACATGCACTTCTACTTTGCAAACTTCCATATTTCTATATATTCTACTCATTTGCATACACTACAACACAAACAAACCTTCATAACATAAATAATTAGGATGAATTCTTACCTTCTTCTTCTAACTTCTTTACTTCACCAAATTGTCAAAACGACGAAACCAACGGTCTATCTTCCGAAATAGCTATACCAAGTTGTAGAGGGACCTTGAATTAGTGGGAATACCACAAGAAAATAATTTTAGAAGCAAGATTCAATGGGTTCCTTTTTCTCCTTCCATGGCCGAATAGGCCATCCCTTTGTTCTCTCTTCTTTCTTGTTTTCTCTTTCTCTAACTTTCTTGAATTTTCTAAATGAGCATATGAAGAATAAATTCTTCCATGTGCTCTATATATTAAGTGGTCATGTGCATGGCACATGCCCCCTTGTTTCTTTCTTTTCTTTTCTTTTTTTTTTTGTTCAAAGACACAAAATTTTCAAGAACAATTAACTTGGAAATTCCAATTTTGCCCTTAGCCTTTCCAATATTTCCACCTCTAAATTTTTCATAACCAACTTATGAACCAAACAATACCAATTCATTGCATTGTCCTTAACTTGACACAATTATCTCAAATTATCCGAACGTGCAAAATACGGGGTATAACATCCTTCCCCCCTTTAAAACATTCGTCCTCGAATGTTAAATTAGCCTTATAGGGACTCATACGTATTTCTGGGAGAATTTTCTCTTTACGGTTATTACACACAACTCATACCTTAATTAACACCATCAAGTAACGAATTCTGATTATCTGTCGGTATAGGGACCAAGTAGGGGTACTTCCTTTGCGTCTCGACTCGTGCTTCTTAAGTCGCCTTTGTTTTACTACTCTTTCGCCAAACAGTACCTTAATGGGAGCCACATCCTTGTCACGCAGTTTTTCTTTCCCGCCAAACTAGGACTACTTACGTCGTCCTCATGGACAACTCTTCTATTCCTTGAATGCTCCTCCACTACTTCGAATGCCCCTTCCACGGGGGATATTATAGGGGTCATAATGTATTTGCGAAGCATAGGCATGCGGAATATTAGATGTGCAAAACCTACCTCGTATGGCGCATCTAATTCAGGCGATCTTGCCCACTTTACGGACGACCCAATAAGGTCCAACATCTCTTGGGTTAAGCTTTTCTTGTTGATTATATTTCATAACACCTTTGGCGGGCAATAATTTCAAAAATACCCAGTCACCAAGCTGGAATTCTAAGTGTCCATACCGATTACTTATATATGATTTCTGTCGGCTTCGAGTCGCTAATGACCGTCCCCAAATAAGTTTCACATTATTGACTGCTCGACTGACTATGTTCAGACCACGTAACCCCAACCTGTCGCTACTAACTAGTCGATCAATGACGTACACCTCTAGCCATCTGAGGAGGCCTTATACGGTGTCTTGGATCTATTATTATCAACAACTCGATAGGTAAGGGTGTTTATTTCCCACATATAAATGACAGCACGGGTTAACGCAACTTATTATTAACGTCACCAATAACACCCTTAGCTTTGTCCAGCAGGCCAGAGTAGATGTTAGTTTAAAAACTGCACCCCAGATCTCACTAGGGTGTGATGGGCACCTCGAATTTGCTATTCTGAGTTTGTTAACATAACTCTTATTACACGTATGACTTATGAATTAGTAAGAAATGAATACATAGAATTTTTTTTTCCCTAAATTTAAAACCCAGAAATATAAAACTCGTAACACGGGCGTTAAAAAATGCCGGCCTTGGGGCCCCTTACGGGGGCCCCAAAACC